>NC_079222.1:48511994-48521994 GCF_029633865.1 Lampris incognitus
CGAAGAGGCGCCCCGACCGACCAGAGGAGGCGCTAGTGCAGCGACCAGGACACACACCCACATCCGGCTTCCACCTGCAGACACGGCTAATTGTGTCTGTAGGGACGCCAGACCAAGCCGGAGGTAACGCGGGGATTCGAACCAGCAATCCCCACATTGGCGGAATAGACCGCTACACTACCCGGATGGTAATTTGACTTTTAAGGAAAAGGTGAGACATCAGGGACTGAGAATCATCACACCGTTTCTCGTGTCACGACCTGTATTGTTTCTTATATATGTTTACGAATCTACAAGGGTGGTGTTTCTGTTCTGCTGCACATTTAAACCAGCTCCTAGCTAGCTAGCTAGCTAGCTGCTTTCACATGTGTAAAAACTTTCCCAAACTTTTTTTTGGGGGGGGGGAGTTTTTCCCCCCTTTTTCTCCCCATTTGTATTGTTTCTTATATATGTTTACGAATCTACAACTTCTCAGGAAAGGAGTCAAGATGGCGACAATGTAAGCAACAACACCTGTCAGACAAACTGGTGTTTACCGGGTATTCGCTGATCACGTTTGTAGGATGGGCTCTCTCACGTGCAGCACTACCATAATACTGGATCTGGATCAGTCTTTAGAACTAGCCGGCTTACCGCCAGTTGCACAGAGCAGGCACGTCAAAAGACGCGGCGTTCAGACGCTGCACGACGAGCTCCGTGTTGAGGAACTTGACGCGTCACTGCACCTTTCAACCTGCGACCCCTCCTGCAGCAGTGAGAGTGGCGCCACTACGACTATGTCCCGTACCTTACACTCTCCATTGATGCAGATGTCCAGGGAGTCGGCCTGGCAACGGGTGCCATCGATGACCGCGGGGGAGCGCTCGGTGTAGAAGTTGTAACCCTCTGCCAAGCAGTTTAACGCACAGGGCTTCACACCACCTGGATGACAGACAAAACAGACACACACACAAAAAAGCCAGATCTTAACAATCGTTCATTCCACACTAATACATACATACATACATACATACATACATACATACATACATACATACATACATACATACATACATACATACATACATATATGTGTGTGTGTGTATGTATGTATGTATGTGTGTGTGTATGTATGTATGCATGTATATGTATACGTATGTATGTGTATACGTATATATGTATATATATATACGTATGTATGTATGTATGTATGTATGTATGTATGTATGTATGTATGTATATGTTTGTATATGAAGGAGCTATCTTATTTTTACCATCGTCTATAACTGAAGAGGTATGCCAGTATAGGTGCATTTTAAAGAAAGCCACTTGATTTTGTCACTGGACTCTTATAACGAATGTGTTCTCTGTATTCACCCATCCTATTGTATAGGAGCAGTGGGCAGCTGCAGCACCCGGGGACCGACTCCAGTTCTTCTTTCCACTGCTTTGCTCAAGGGCACAGGCAGGACTGTTAAACCCTGACATGCATGTCTTTTTGATGGTGGGAGGAAACCGGAGCACCCGGAGGAAACCCACCGCAGACACGGAGAGAACATGCAAACTCCACACAGAAAGGACCTGGGACGGCCTGGGGTCCGAACCCAGGACCTTCTTGCTGTGAGGCAACAGTGCTAACTCACTGGGTCACCGTGCCGCCCCAGTCTAAGAGATGAAACGAGCGCTTGCAATCTTAGTTTTCATCATCAACTCATCTCAGTTGTGTGTTTTAATAAGCACGAACCTACACCAGATATAAAATGTCTTGGCAGAGTGTATTTAAATACATGCAAATGCTGCAAATAAATAGAAACCTACTGTTATGAGGTTTGTGCTACACTATGCAGCCAGTTGTGGAATCTTATTTACATACTAAGGGGCATTAGTGGTACAGAACTAAAACCAGAGTCGGACACCACTGTAACACTGACACAGACAGACCACAGCCACTGCCAACAAGAGCTATACCGCTGCTCAAACAGAGCTCATCTCCCCATTAGATGGCTGCGCGAATTCACGTTTGCAGCGGCCCCACCCAGCACCGGTGTGGGAAGATGGCGGCGCGAACTTGCGTTTGCGGCGGCCTCACCCAGTACCGTCCATGCAGTGTCTTTGTCCACGTCCGCGTCTAAGTTTGTGCCTTCGTTTGATGGCTGGGAGAGGACATGGAAGAGGGGCAGGCTAAGCTAACTGCTAGTCCATGCAGACCGGCAGTTCTGATAACACCGAGGGCGGTCTGACAGGATGCGGAAGCGGGGCAGGCTAAGCTAACTGCTAGTCCATGCAGACCGATAGTTCTGATAACACTGAGGGTGGTCTGACAGGACGTGGAAGCGGGGCAGGCTAAGCTAACCGCTAGCCCATGCAGACTGGCAGTTCTGATAACACTGAGGGCGGTCTGACAGCACGCGGAAGAGGGGCAGGCTAAGCTAATTGCTAGTCCATGCAGACCGGTAGTTCTAATAACACCGAGGGCGGTCTGACAGGACGCGGAAGCGGGGCAGGCTAAGCTAACTGCTAGCCCATGCAGACCGGCAATTCTGATAACACTGAGGGCGGTCTGACAGGACGAGGTAGCGGGGAAGGCTAAGCTAACCGCTAGCCCATGCAGACCGGCAATTCTGATAACACTGAGGGCGGTCTGACAGGACGAGGTAGCGGGGAAGGCTAAGCTAACTGCTAGCCCACGCAGATCGGCAGTTCCGATAACACCGAGGGCGGGTCTGACAGGACGCGGAAGCGGGGCAGTGCTAAGCTAACTGCTAGCCCACGCAGACCGGCAGTTCCGACAGTCATCCTGGCGTTCGCTCTTTTGGACAATGGGAAAAAAAAATTTCTTTTTATATATGTTGGACATGTATGTTTTTGTAGTTTAGTAATTGTTGTAGTTTTTTTGTCGTTTGGATATATGTGTTCTTGTAGTTTGGATGTGTTTTTGTCTTTGCGGTTGCACTGCTGTGGGCTGGGGAAAACGATATATCATTTAATTTCATGCAAATGAAATGAAAGGGTCAAATAAATAAATGTTCCTGAGTCCTGATCTTACTGTTCTCTACAATTTTACATACTAGTGTTAAAGTGTTAAGAGATGACTTTACCCCCATTATAGACGAGGTTTGCTTTGTTTTTTTAAACCCAGTATTGAGAAATGTACCAGTTGCCTACACTGAGCTTCATAACAGTCCAACAGAGCAGTTGTGTAAGACTTAAAACACCACGAAGTGTCTCCTGTTCAGAGACAGTACAGTAGGACATGTCCTAATATGTTCCACTGAAACCAAAAAACAGGGGTAAACCACGCTTTCGAACAAGTTAAAATTACCTTATTCTGCACTTCTGCAGATGCGTCTCTCGTGCCAGACTAGCGCATGGAAGTACGTGGCTACGGCTAACGCTATGGGACTTCCAGGCTACACGACTTCCTGCTCTCACACGTGCAGAAAGTTCACAGATGGTTTAGACATGCATCAACTGGAACAAAGTGGTTCCTCCACCAGATTGTACTTTGCTCCTATTGAAGACATCAAATAGTAGAATCCTATTTATAGTATATGAAATAAATGAATTGTGGTGGGCTCTCTGCTAAAAAGACTGCCCCCATTGGACTGTGCTGACTGCTGTTTTTAGAGCGGCAGAGCACAGATTTATATATAAAATACAGATGTGTTATTCATATCAATTCATGTATCAGTTTATCTCATGACGTCACCATAGTATAATAGGCTGTTAGAGGCCACTTTTGTCAAATATCAGTAGTTTATGATGCTGATTAAAGATGCACTACACACTAACCTACTATCAGGGATCAGGAACATTTATCTGTCACGATTTGAAACGAAATGTTGTTTCCTCCCCAGCCCACAAAAGTGCAACACAAAGACAAAACACATATCCAAATTACAAAACCACATATATCCACACTACAAAAAAGCTACAAAAACTACAAAACCACAAGAACACATACATCAAACTAAAAAAAAAAAAAATCACTGTCCAAGAATGCGAACGCCAGCCAGGATGACTGCCGGAACTGCCGGTTTGCATGGACTAGCAGTTAGCTTAGCCTGCCCCGCTTCCGCGTCCTGTCAGACCGCCCTCAGTACTTCCTCTTCGGGCGCAACTCCAGCAGGGCCGTGGTCCCTGGGCCCCACCAGACGCAGCAGACCAGGCTCCCTCAGCCAATCCAACACCAGCTCTCCCAGTCAGACACCTTCGACACACCTTCCTGCACTCCACACAACGACACTAAAAACACACTCCGCCCTCGGTGTTACTGAACTGAACTGCCCCGTCTGCGTGGGCTAGCAGTTAGCTTAGCCTGCCCTGCTTCCGCATCTTCTCAGACCGCCCTTGGTGTTTCTTGTTCGGGCGCAACTCCAGCAGGGCCGTGGTCCCTTGGCCACAGGACACAGCAGACCAGACTCCTTCGGCCGAGCCAACGCCAGCTCTCCCAGCCAGACACCCTCGACACACCTCCCCGCACTACACACAACGACACTAAAAACACAGTTTAGTTCCACATCCATACTTCCACATACATACCATTTGCAACTATTTTCATGGAACCTGCATTGAGGGATGTCATAGGCAAATGTAACGCAGCACCTTGTACTCTACATATCATCAGTGATGGACCAGTGACCCAATATAGGAACAAGAAAAACGTTTATCGACTCAGCACAGTGCCTTCTCTGTGTGGCTTCCAGAGGGTCACTTGGAACGTCGGTGAGAAATGCATGGGAAAGCAGCCCCGATGGAGTGGGTGGGGCTGCAGAGCTTACTGCAGATTCAGCAGTCCAAAGAGGCACTGACTTGCAAACAGCTGAGGAACTTAACAACTTCCTGAAGAATCAACCCTCTAGCATCGAATACTACTGGATATCCGAGGGAAGCCACTGCAAAACACGACCAATCAGTCCAGACAAACGTCCTGGCCGTGAAAGGTACGCTGAAAATCCCCCAAGTGACCTCTGAAGAGCTCGCTGCAATTCAGTGGAGAGACGTTTCAGAGGTTTCTGTGCAAGACCCGGTATCTGCAAGTGCTTTGATCCATCTGCAGCAGATTTCAATCGGAAATCCTCCCCTCAACGTCTACCGACCGTCAGCAGGAATCTGAGAGACAAGTTCATTCGGGTCCGACAGTGAGTCTTTTGTGGGAGAGGTCCTCCAGGGTGGTGGGTGGAGAAGTGGACGTCAACTGCGTGGTACAGCTGGGCTTAGAAGAAGGTCTTCAGCTGGCCTCATCCACCTGACCTCCTATCCTACTGTGAGTCAGATGCACTGCACATATTCTCTGAGCCAGAAGCTTTGAACCTGGCATCTTGCAAAACTCATGACGGAGAACTACGAAGGTTTCCAAGCACACAGCCTGATAGTTCAGAAGTTCTGCCACACTGACTCACACCTTCCTCTGCAGCAACAAGACTGCCTGGACACGATATCGAGCACACACACGGCCTTGAACACGCATGATTCCCCCCGTCCCCCCCCCCCCAAAGCTCTCTCTCCCTCCCTGTCTCTCTCTCTCTCTCTTCTCTCCCTCCCCATCTCCCTCTCTCCCCTCCCTGTCTCTCTCTCTCTCCCCCGTATCTCTCTCTCTCTCCCCTCCCTGTCTCTCTCTCTCTCCCCCCGTATCTCTCTCTCTCCCCTCCCTGTCTCTCTCTCTCTCCCCCCGTATCTCTCTCTCTCCCCTCCCCGTCTCTCTCCCCCCATCTCTCTCTCTACCACCTCCCATCTCTGTCTCCCCTCCTGTCTCTCCCTCTACCCTTCCCCCGTCTCTCCCTCCCCCCATCTCTCCACACCCCTTCCCCCGTCTCTCTTTCCCCCACATCTCTCTCCCACATCTCTCTCTACCCCCTCCCCTGTCTCTCTCCCTCTCCCCCATCTCTCTCTCTACGCCCTCCATGACTCTCTCTCTCTCTCTCTCTCTCCCCCGTATCTCTCTCTCTATCCCTTCCCTGTCTCTCTCCCCCCATCTCTCTCTCTACCACCTCCCCCATCTGTCTCCCCTCCCTGTCTCTCTCTCTCCCCGTGTCTCTCTCTCTACCCCTTCCCGTCTCTCCCTCCCCCATCTCTCTACCCTTTCCCCCGTCTCTCTCTCTTTCCCACATATCTCTCTCTCTACGCCCTCCCTGTCTCTCTCTCCCTCTCTCTCCCCCGTATCTCTCTCTCTACCCCTTCCCTGTCTCTCCCCCCCATCTCTCTCTCTACCACCTCCCCCATCTGTCTCCCCTCCCTGTCTCTCTCTCTCCGTCTCTCTCACCCCCTCCCCGTATCTCTCTCTCTACCCCTTCCTGTCTCTTTCCCCCATCTCTCTCTCTACCACCTCCCCATCTCTGTCTCCCCTCCGTGTCTCTCTCTCTCTACCCCTTCCCCCGTCTGTCTCTCCCACATCTCTCTCCCACCCCCTCCCAATCTCTCTCTCTCTTCTCCCTGTCTCTTTCCCCCATCACTGTCTCTACCACCTTCCCCATCTCTGTCTCCCCTCCCTGTCTCTCTCTCTCTCTCTCTCTCTCTCTCTCTCTCTCTCTCTCTCTCTCTCTCTCTCTCTCTCTCTCTCTCCTCTCTCTCTCTCTCTCTCTCTCTCACTCACTCACACACACACACAACTTTTGAAGACATGTTTTCACCCTGATTGGGTGTTACCAGATATTCTCTCTCAAGTGAAATCACAACAGTAGACGTGTTTTCCCCCTGACGACTCGTGTTGTCGGATGCTTTTTCTGCACGGAAGTAAAATAAATCATTTTCAGTCCACTTAAGCTTGTTGACTATCAGCTTCTTCAACGAACTGGCCTTTGACCAGAAGCAACATGGTCAGCTGGTATCACTGGTTATGTCAACTGACATAACCAGTTTTTTTTCCCACGAAAATATGATAATATACAAAAATACGATAATATACAAAAATATGATAACATACAAAAATACAATAATATAAAAAATATGATAATATGCAAAAATACGATAATATACAAAAATATGATAATATACAAAAATATGATAGTATACAAAAATACGATAATATAAAAAATATGATAATATACAAAAATACGATAATATACAAAAATATGATAATATACAGGAAAATTAATGTGGAGTCAAATGTAATCCTCTGCTGCACTGTGGTGTTTTTTTAACCATTTTTTACATAATTTGTCAAATATTAATCATAAAGCAGATGTGTTTTCAGCATATGTCCCACTCAATACTGCAAAAGCATAAAATTTAAATTTAGAAATAATCCTACTAAAATCTATTGTCATGTGATAGTTTCAAATGAAGTGATTATTTGGTGAGTGCACTTGCATTCAGCTAAGTAGAGCTATTGTGGCTCACATGTGTTTCAGAACCTGGTCTTGGATGGGCACCTGATTTTCTCTCCCCACACTGTGATTTCTGCCTATGCTACAGGTGTGTGCGGGTTTTGCGACCTTTCGGAGACATTTTCTGGTATAAACCATTGACCTTGTTGGGACCAGTAGTCCTAAAGGGGCCAAAGCCCGGTCCTAGTGAGGCAAAACCTCATCTCTGAGGTTCTGGTTAAGGTTAGGGGTAGGGTATGAATTGGTTCTGGTTCTGGTTCAGGTTTGGGTTAGATTGTCTGCAATGAATGGAAGTCAGTGCAACGTCCTAATAAGGATAGCTGCACAAATGTGTGTGTGTGTGTGTGTGTGTGTGTGTGTGTGTGTGTGTGTGTGTGTGTGTGGCCTGCCAGTACGAGCCGTGCATGGCCCAAAAACTCCAGCCCTAGCCCAGCCTTGGCCCGTCAAGCCATTGCCTGACAAAGTCTGCAAGTTTTCAGCCCCGGCCCGACACCAGTACCACTTTACGTTCTCTCTGATGCACGCAAACCCACACACACACACACACACACACACACACATGGCATGGTCACGTGTCACGTGTAATGCACGCACACATGTGTATGTATACTAGTTACAATATGTATCATTTAATCAATATAACAATACTTCATTGGGTTGTCTATGTGAGTGAGTCCGACCCGAGCAGGGTCCATTCAAATAAAAAGCCCAAGTCAACTGAGCATGTCGGGGTGGGGTTTGCAACTCTCTGCTGCTGGGGACGAGCCTCGAACTTGCTGTTAAAACAGCTCGGGACCAGCGCCGCAGTAGCAATGATGGGACGGGGGTGGTGGAGCGTCCGCGGGCCGGTCCGGGTTAAAAAAAAAGGGGGTCCAGGGCCAGGCGTCTGGGTGGCGTAGCGGTCTATTCCGTTGCCTACCAACATGTGGATCGCTGGTTCGAATCCCCCTGTTACCTCCAGCTTGGTTGCCCCTACAGACACAACTTGACCTTTGGCACCGCCCCAGAGCGGCGCTTGTCCAATCCTACCTTAGCAACGGTTTCTATGTGAGGGAGGTCCGTCAAGCTGTCAAACACACAGCAAAATGCTGAAGCGGTGTGCCTGTGGGACCTGCAGACCGGATACTGGATATCTGACAGGTCTGGAGGGGGGGGGGGTAATTTTCTGTCCCTTCCCAAAACCCAGAACGCAAGAAGTGCAATGTGGGCAATAGATGTGGCAGGATAGCAGACTCCATGGCCAGCTTCACCCACCCAGAATCAACACAAATACCTGTCTGCTCCAAGCTAAGCTAGCTACTAGCTAGTATCGATAGCTAACACAGCTAACGTATCATTACGGTTACTTTTACCCACACAATGTGCTGATTTCTTCCTTCATGTTTTGGTGTTTCCCGGCTACTTCCTGGATAGTTCTGAACGCTTGACGGGCATAGCAACAGTAACTAAGGGGGGCGGGGCTTTGCGAAAGGTCAATTGGCCGTGTCTGCGGGTGGGAAGCCGGATGTGGGTGTGTGTCCTGGTCGCCGCACTAGCGCCTCCTCCGGTCGGTCGGGGCGCCTGTTAATGGGGGGGGAGGGGGAACTGGGGGGGGGGGGGGTAGCGTGATCCTCCCACGCGCTACGTCCCCCCCGGTGAAACTCCTCACTGTCAGGTGAAAAGAAGCGGCTGGCGACTCCACATGTATGGGAGGAGGCCTGTGGTGGTCTGCAGCCCTCCCCGGATCGGCAGAGGGGGGTGATTGGCCAAGTACAATTGGGGAGAAAAAGGGGGGGTAAACACCCCCCCCCCCCCAAAAAAAATAAACTACATTTTGTACTAAGAAATATGTGGTGTAAGTGTAGCAGATCTTTGTTGACCTTAGTGTGTCTAAGTGTGTCAGAGTTGTACTGTGTGTGTTTGCCTATTTAGCCCCCGTTAGCAAGTCTCTCAATTAATATGTATGCGTTTAGTCGGAGAGAGAGCACGTGCATACGTTGATATGAGGGGAGCAGATTGGGAGGGGGGGGGTATTGGGGGGGGGCTCCAGCCATTTCTGTGGGCGGGCCTGTCTCCAGCCACTTATAGACTGGTATTTGGTGGCGTCACCGGCCTATAAACTACCAAATCAAAACTGGGTTTGTTTGCTTGCTTGCTTGAGAGGACATTTCTGCAACGAGACCTCATATCTGCAGGCTGCGTCCTGTTGTTTCTGACTGATTGTTTACTGTGCAGAATCGCTTGCAGGTGATTCTGCACTTCCCATATAAAGACATCAGGTTTCTGTCTCGTGGGAACTGGCGTGTGTGGAAAGATCTGGACTGCCTCCCTTTGCTTTTATCACCAAATCAGCAGAGCGCTCGCGGAGCAGCGAGGTCCTTTTAAAGGAAGGAAAAGAGGAGGTTTTATTGGCTTGAGTGGCCGCCAGCCCCGCCCACGTTCTGACGACGACGTATATTCCTCCCCGTGGCGTGCTTTAGTTCGGGGAAACGGGGCCCTCGGATCTGGTGGGGTACACCAGACAGGTCAGCCAGCAGGCTCCCCATTGGCTGAGTGAGAAAGGCTGTGAGGAAGTTTTAAAAACTCATCACAGAAGGAAGGTAGGAAAGGTAGGAAAGAAGGTAGGAAAGGTAGGAAAAAAAGGTAGGAAAGGTAGGAAAAAAGGTAGGAAAGGTAGGAAAAAAGGTAGGAAAGGTAGGAAAAAAGGTAGGAAAGAA
>NC_079222.1:48826994-48941994 GCF_029633865.1 Lampris incognitus
TTACTTAAGTGTCTTAATATCTTTAAGAAGAAAAACTTTTTTCTTTTCTCTTTTTTTTTTTTGCAGGTCGGTTAACATGGTTGGTGTATATAATCGGGGCAGTAATTGGGGGTCGAGTGTCGTTTGCCAGTACAGATGAGCAGGATGCCATGGATGGAGAACTAGTATGTCGGTAAGGATTAAAAGAATGTATGCTGAACGGCAAAGGTTCTGCAGATGTGCACACCTCCAAAACCTCAACAGCGCCAACTAGATCTGTGTTACCACCGCCCATTGGTGCAGCAGGGTAGGCTATCTGAGAGCATCATATCACATGAAACCAAACAGTAGCAAGGACGAAGGAGCTGACGCAATATTCACAACACAGGGCTGAAAAATAGAACAGCACAAAACAAAACAAGTAGTGAATGTGAATACATATTGAGAGTTTTAGTATGCAAGATTTTCTCCTTTCGCTTATGTGTGTGTGTGTGTGTGTACACACACATACACACATTCACACCTACATATACATATATTATATATATATATATATATATTTTTTTTTTTACTCCTATGTAATTTGTTTGTAAACGAGCCACTGCCCACTAGGAAACAAGCGTTGAAAGATGTTGGTACTATTCCATTGCCTACCAACATGGGGATCACCAGTTCCAATCCCTGTGTTACCTCCGGCTTGGTTGGGCGTCCCTACAGACACAATTGGTTGGTCTGTGGGTGGGAAGCTGGATGTGGGTACATGTCCTGATCACTGCACTAGCGCCCCCTTTGGTCAGTCGGGGTGCATGTTCAGGGGGAGGGGGAACTGGGGGGAATAGCGTGATCCTCCCACGTGCTACGTCCCCCTGGCGAAACTCCTCACTGCCAGGTGAAAAGAAGCAGCTGGTGACTCCACATGTATCGGAGGAGGCATGTGGTAGTCTGCAGCCCTCCCCAGATCAGCAGAAGGGGTGGAGCAGCGACCGGGACGGTTTGGAAGAGTGGGGTAATTGGCTGGATGCAATTGGGGAGAAAAAGGGAGGGATAATCCAGTAAAAAAGAAAGATGAAGGTCGCAAATGTACTGATGCCCTAACCATAAATCCAGTTAAAGTATGCTTGTGTGTGTGTGTGTGTGTGTGTGTGTGTGTGTGTGTGTGTGTGTGTTTCAGGGTGCTCCAGCTGATGAATCTGACAGACTCTCGGCTCGCCCGGGCCGGGAACGAGCGACTAGAACTCGCCATGCTCAGCTTTTTTGAGCAGTTTCGAAAGATCTACATTGGTGACCAGGTGCAAAAATCCTCCAAGGTAAATACTCCCACTAATGAGTTTTTGTTTTTTAATATTATTTGTTAGCAGCATGTATCCGTCATAGGAATCCACTGCTAAGCTAGCCCCTGCACTGGCTTATGCCTTGTCATTTCCCCTCGCTCTGTCCCTCTAAACTAACCACTGGTGATGGGAGTCTTTTTTTGTTGCATTGTATAGTGCTGACCACAGCATTTTGTATGGAAGCAGAGGGTACTCAGTCTGGTACTACTGGTGTGTGCGTGTGTGTTTGTGTGTCGTTTTACCATTGTTTAGCTTAACACAGTGTAATTCAACAAGCATTCTAACTGACCAAATTTGTTCTCTTTGCTCTGAACAGAAACTACAAAATGTGAATGGCCCAGATAAGTGGTGGAATGTAGAATCACTAGTTACCTCCACATGTGTCTCTCTGGTTAGTTTTTAGCTCATCTTTACCCTCAAAGTAATTTTACTACCGAGCTTGACTCAAAGTTTTATTGATCAGATCCTCAGCAGACGAAACCTTGTAGTATGAGTTGAGTAAACGGGTTATTATAGTTGGCGCTAGCAGGCGTTGCCAAATAAGATGCTGTATCCTCGTATTGACTGATACTGTAAATTCGGTAATGAGCTTATAACATCCCCTGCCAAAATAAGTCGACTCAGGGCAAGTAGGAAAGGCAGTGCTAAAATGGTTTCTGAATTTTAAGAACTAGGTCGGAATCCTAGTTCCAGTCCTATGATGGCCTGGCGGCCTGTCCAGGGTATCTCCCCGCTTGCTGCCCAATGACTGCTGGGATAGGCTCCAGCATCCCGCGACCCTGAGAGCAGGATAAGCGGTTTGGATAATGGAAGGTCGGCATCCTCACATTTACCAACATGAGGAAAGAGCCTACAAATTGTAATTAGCCTAGCCAATTCCAAGTATAAGATGGGCTCCATTATCTCTACAACCCTCTGTGTCCTGAGCAATCTCTCTGACTTTAGAATGGCATCCCCATTCATAGACGTCTAGCTCTGCCCCAACTTGATGATCTCATGTTGCTCATTTTCCATGTGTACTTAGGGCTGTCACAATTATTACATTTTTACATGATTATTACCCGACTGCGATTATTTGACCGGACGGCGATCATTTTACATAATTGTCAAAATCTTTTCCATTCATTTTTATAAAAATGGCTGGATGAAACTAACAGAAATGTCATATTTCCAACACTATTTCCACATTGTTTTCCACCGTTTGTTGTTTGACTGGCGCTCTTTCAATGACGCCGTCTTGTTGCGCCCCTTCTGCGATGGTGTAATGGCACATTTGACCTAACCGCGAAGATTTTGCATAATCGCCAGAATGGTTTCCATTCATTTGTATAAAAACAGGTGGATGAAACTAACAGAAATATCATATTTCCATCAGTATTTCTGTCTTTTTCCACCATTTCTTGTTTGACTGGCGCTCTATAATGATGTCATCTTGTTGCGCAACATGATTGGTGAATTAGCGCCAGCAAACTGTTTATCTTGAGACGCTTATTCTGTAATATTCGATGACTGCATTTCGACGAGCATCTGTTGACATTAACATCATGGATGTAGCTGCAAAGGCAAACACCACAGCACTGCTGTGGGCACATGTTGATTTTAAGCCAAATGAAAAAGGAGAGCCCGATAACTTGACGGAGGTGATTTGTCAGATTTGCAGCAAAAAGGTGGCGATCAAAAGGGCTAATACCACAAAACATCTACGGATCCACCACCCCACCCAGTTCGCCGAACTTGGAAAGACAGCCACCGCCGCAGTTCCATCCCGGCGATTGGCTATTCCTGAAGCTTTCGGACGAGTGTCTAAATATAAACGTGACAGTACCAGATGGTGCAGTTAACCAACAGTGTAATGGGGTATATAGTCAAAGAAATGTATCAGAGGAAGCATGTACTTGTCTGCAGCCCTCCCCAGATTGGCAGAGGGGGTGCAGCAGCGACCGGGATGGCTCAGCAAATAGGGTAATTGGCCAAGTACAATTGGGGAGAAGGGGGGGAGAGAGAGCACAAAAAACAACACCCAATTAAATCGTTAACCGTGATTAATTGTATGACGATTAATCGTCAACTTAAATTTCATGATCGTGACAGCCCTATGTGTACTTGCTTCTGCCTTACTGTACCCTTAAAGGGAACTTTCACTAATGGTTTTGACTATGTGCAACAAGTACTGATGGATAATGTAGTCGATTGAAGCAATAAAGTCCTCAGTGTGTACTACATTGACTGAGAATTCGGCGCTCTCCTGCTCACAGTCTTTCCCACAGTGCCAACGTGTACCAGAATACATTACGCGTAAGCCTCTTTGTCGTCGTCCATCAAATCCTCTGCGCTAGTGTTGGGTGTCATTTCCACCACCGGAAACATGGCTTAGCCAAGAAAATAAGGATGTGCTTGTTGAACAGCATGTTTTAGTGTATTAGAAACACTGCTAGGCTGTAGTTTTTTCCGGCCGACAAATGACGTCACAATAAGTCACTTAGCAGCTGGAAAAAAACTTGAAACTTAGTTTCACTGCCGCCCCAGAGATGCAGAAACGATTGGGAACAACTGCAGGTGTTTTTCAGGTGCCATCCCTGTCTCAGATAGACAGAGATAAGGTTAAAAACTGGTGAATTTTCACTTTAAAGCTTGATGCTTGCGAGCATAGCTTATGGGCAGTGTACTTGTAATGTGCAGCCAATGTATATAACACTGTATAATGCCACTAGCTCTATTTTGGCCAGTCCTTCCTTTCCATCATCTTTTTGGTCAAATCCAAACCATTTGATAACCCTAACCAGTTGGTAAAATCCTTGTCCAAAGATCAGATCTTTAAAACATAGAACAAGTCTTGATGCTTTAATTTCATCGTTAACTGCAGAACAGTTAATGATGATTTCTTTTGAAAATTTTCCTTCCTTTTGTCTTTGTTGCAAAGTGCTATCCATCTTTAGTACAGCTAATTTTCATTTGTAGAAATTTACAAAGAAGTAAAGTATTATGGATGGACAGGATTTATAACAACTGGTCAAACTAAAGCCACTTTAGTCCCCCTTTTTGTCCAAGGATGAAATCTTTAAAATATAGGATATTATAGCAGATGTGGACATGGCTGCAAGTGTTCGTAAAAAGGTGTGTTTGGCTATATCTGTTATTCATATACATTGGACTGGACTTCAGGTGACCTGTAAGTATGCGTGTGACTGTCTTTCAGCTTTATAGGAGGCTATCAGAGGTTCTGGGGCTGAATGATGAAACCATGGTGCTCAGTGTCTTTATTGGGAAAATGTGAGTTTTACAAGATTAATATTTAAGTGTATCTGTCCATCAAATGTGTAATTACAGATATTCAAGTGTGTGCGCATGGATGTATATACACTATATTGCCAAAAGTATGTGGACACCCCTTCTAATAAGAGGATTTGTCTGTTACAGCCACATCCATTGCTGGTCGCATGAAATCAAGCACACAAGCCATGCAGTATCTATAGACAAACATTGGGAGTAGAATGGGTCATACAGAAGAGCTCAGTGACTTTCAACGTGGCACTGTCATAGGATTTCACCTTTCCGACAAGTCAGTTGGTCAAATTTCTTCCCTGTTAGAGCTGCCTCGGTCAACTGTCAGCATTCTTATTCTGAAGTGGAAAACTCTGGGAGCAACAACAGCTCAGCCCTTGAAGCAGTAGGCCACATAAGCTCACAGAACGAGACCACCAAGTGCTGAAGTGCATAGCACGTAGAAATTGTCTGTCCTCAGTTGCAACAGTCTCCAAGCTTCTGATGGACTCGTCATGTCCAAACCACACAGCTTATCCACAGGGGTGCCTCAAGGGTCAGTGCTCGGTCCCCTTCTCTTCTCAATATACACCACCTCACTTGGTGCAATCATCCGCTCCCATGGTTTCTCATAACATTGCTATGCTGATGTTACCCAGCTCTTCCTATTCGAGATCGAAGCTCCCTCTTAACTTGGTCATACTCCTTCCTGCATTTCATTAAGCTGGCGCTCAGGGTGGGAAAAAACAGCACAGGCTTATTATTGTACATGATGGGACCCTTATTCTCTCTGGACTGTTGTGCGGTGATATGTAGGATTTTGTCCCGATCTCAATATTTGAGCTGGCATATCAGGACAGATCTCGGTCTCTGGTCTGCAAGTGGACGGAGTGCAGAAGCCCAGTGTGCCTGCTCTACTCTCAGGGGCTCAGTGAAATGCTCTTTTCCCAGGGTGGCTGGGATCCAGCTAGCAAAAACAAGGTTGTTTCTCTTGCAGCTTTCCCGTAGATTAATGACATGTACACTACCGTTCAAAAGTTTGGGATCACCCAAACAATTTTGTGTTTTCCATGAAAAGTCACACTTATTCACCACCATATGTTGTGAAATGAATAGAAAATAGAGTCAAGACATTGACAAGGTTAGAAATAATGATTTGTATTTGAAATAAGATTTTTTTTACATCAAACTTTGCTTTCGTCAAAGAATCCTCCATTTGCAGCAATTACAGCATTGCAGACCTTTGGCATTCTAGCTGTTAATTTGTTGAGGTAATCTGGAGAAATTGCACCCCACGCTTCCAGAAGCAGCTCCCACAAGTTGGATTGGTTGGATGGGCACTTCTTTGAGCAGATTGAGTTTCTGGAGCATCACATTTGTGGGGTCAATTAAACGCTCAAAATGGCCAGAAAAAGAGAACTTTCATCTGAAACTCGACAGTCTATTCTTGTTCTTAGAAATGAAGGCTATTCCATGCGAGAAATTGCTAAGAAATTGAAGATTTCCTACACCGGTGTGTACTACTCCCTTCAGAGGACAGCACAAACAGGCTCTAACCAGAGTAGAAAAAGAAGTGGGAGGCCGCGTTGCACAACTGAGCAAGAAGATAAGTACATTAGAGTCTCTAGTTTGAGAAACAGACGCCTCACAGGTCCCCAACTGGCATCTTCATTAAATAGTACCTGTTAGAGCCTGTTTGTGCTGTCCTCTGAAGGGAGTAGTACACACCGGTGTAGGAAATCTTCAATTTCTTAGCAATTTCTCGCATGGAATAGCCTTCATTTCTAAGAACAAGAATAGACTGTCGAGTTTCAGATGAAAGTTCTCTTTTTCCGGCCATTTTGAGCGTTTAATTGACCCCACAAATGTGATGCTCCAGAAACTCAATCTGCTCAAAGAAGTGCCCATCCAACCAATCCAACTTGTGGGAGCTGCTTCTGGAAGCGTGGGGTGCAATTTCTCCAGATTACCTCAACAAATTAACAGCTAGAATGCCAAAGGTCTGCAATGCTGTAATTGCTGCAAATGGAGGATTCTTTGACGAAAGCAAAGTTTGATGTAAAAAAAATCTTATTTCAAATACAAATCATTATTTCTAACCTTGTCAATGTCTTGACTCTATTTTCTATTCATTTCACAACATATGGTGGTGAATAAGTGTGACTTTTCATGGAAAACACGAAATTGTTTGGGTGATCCCAAACTTTTGAACGGTAGTGTATGTATATTGTTGCATCGGCTGTAGTTTTCCAGTTGATCAACTTTCTCCATTAAAAAGACATTTTCCTTAATCAACTTGATAATAAGAGAGTCCAGCTCCACCAACTGGTCCTCTGTCACGCCGACACGCTCCTCCGCCTCGGTTACGCAGGAGTTCAGCTTATCCAGCATAGTTTTCAGTCCAGAGATAGACTGATTAATTAGGGTCAAGTTTACTGAAGAGGGCTTGATTACCGTTTCTTATCTCTTGAAGAATAAGTGAGTCTTCTGCGCCGCCATTATGTGAGCTTCTTGGTCACCAGTCCCAGTAATACTTTCTCTGCAAATGTCGGGATTTGCTCACTAGCTGACTTTTTAGTTGTTTATTCCTGGGTCTCGGGGGCATACTATAGTTGTCCAACTGAATTAAAAGTGGTTTTGGGTGTTTATAAAGGTTTTAAAATTAACCCTTTGGCTAGCATCTACTAGCTTCACTGCATCACGTGAGTCTTCCATTGTAGGGAAATCTTAATGCTACAGCATACAATGACATTCTAGAGAAATGTGTACTTTCAACTTTGTGGTAACAGTTTTGGGAAGGCCTTTCCTGTTTCAGCATAACAATGCCCTGTGTGCAAAGCGAGGTCCATAAAGATATGGTTTGTCGAATTTGGTGCGGAAGAACTTGACTGGCCTGCACAGAGCCCTGACCTCAACCCCATCCAACACCTGTGGGATGAACTGGAACTCCCAACTGCAAGCCAAGCCTTCTCCCCAATGGCTAATGGGAGCGAATCCCCACAGCCATATTCCATAATCTAGTGGAAAGACCTCAAAGGGGGAACCAACTCCATATTAAAGCCCATGGTTATCGAAGGAGATGTTAAACAAGCACATGCCAGTGTGATATACAGGTGTCCACATACTTTTGGCCATGAGCATGTATTTATTTTTTAATTTTTGAGTATGTTTGTCTAAGCATGTGTTTTGACAAGTATATGTTTAGATGTGTATTGTTTGTGTGTTTGTTCTGGAATAGTTATATAATCTAGAAGATGTTCTACCCATTACAGATGTAACATCACTGTGAGGGCTGCCACGGCACCCAAAATGAAAAATGATCCAATTATTAAGAGAATTTTGTTTTCTTATCTTCTTTGTCAACTTAACAGATGTCTGCATGCTATATAATATAGGCCTAGTTTAATCAAGGTCTTCATCTTATAAGGTTCCTTATCTGCAAGGTAGCCCATGCTAATGATTATTTAAAGATAAGGTTATAGGTATTATGAGAGATCGGGATGTTGATATGACTACTACACAGAACACAATACTAAATTAAATATAAGTAAAGTTTATTGACATGTTTCCAAGAGGAAATCTTTTATGTTGACCAGTTATTCACATTCACACGTATATCCCCTTTGTTGCAAGCCAAGCAACAAGTAGTGGTGTAACAAAGTGCTTCGTATTCCTCTCTTGTCTTTTCTGATCTTTTTCGCAGCATCACCAATCTGAAGTACTGGGGCCAGTGTGAACCAATTACCTCCAAGACCCTTCAGCTGCTCAATGACCTCTCCTTAGGATATCCTTTACGTATATTGTGTTTTCTGTTCGCAGGATTCTCAACCTTTTCGAGTCGCGACCCCCCCCCCCCCTGGATAATCAGGTTGCTGTTTGAGACCCCCCCCAAGCACTGGGACATTAATCTCACAACGCCCCAATGCAAAAACATTCATCGCTCATAGCTGTCTGCCAGAGATTGTTCAGGGTTTACTGTAATACAACACATGAAAGCTCCAGAACTCACACAGGAGGACCGCTGCTTTGCCTACAGACAGAACAACAACAATCTCGATTTTGGCTTTCATTAGTGTTTTTAATATCTCATATGTGTACACACTTTGACTCTCACAAACGCACTCAATAAAATCTCTGCCCCCCCCCCCCCGTTTTCTCCCCAATTGTATCCGGCCAATTACCCCACTCTTCCGAGCTGTCCCAGTCGCTGCTCCACCCCCTCCGCTGATCCGGGGAGGGCTGCAGACTACCACATGCCTCCTCCCATACGTGTGGAGTCGCCAGCCGCTTCGTTTCACCTGACAGTGAGGAGTTTCGCCAGTGGGACGTAGTGCATGGGAGGATCACGCTATTCCCCCGTTTCCCCCGAACAGGCACCCCGACCAACCAGAGGAGGCACTAGTGCAGCGACCAGGACACATACCCACATCCGGCTTCCCACCCACAGACATTGCCAATTGTATCTGTAGGGACACCTGACCAAGCCGGAGATAATACTGGGATTCGACCCGGTGATGACTGTGTTGGTAGGCAAGGGAATAGACCGCCACGCCACCCAGACGCCCCCCAGTAAAATCTGTTCTAACCAATTTATATCATTCCCCTCTCTAAAATATGTGATTTTATTTTTTTCCCACATTGCTGTGGAACTGCCACCGTGGCTATGCGTTGCAAATTGTGGTCACTCGCTCATGGACGATCAGAGAGGGACTCTTGGTAGGGACGTTTAGCACGGACGTTTTGTAAGGATGTTTGATAAATCAGCTATATACTACGTTAACCTTGTTGTTCTGGACTGCACCTGTTAGTAGTCTACTTTTGTCCTCGCTGTCCTACGATTTTCTCAACAACCATTCCTCCACACACAATAGCCACCAAGACCACTGGATTCCAGGGTCCTCTTAAGAAGCTGATGCTTGGGGCATCTGGGTAGTGTACCGGTCTATTCCGTTGTCTAGCAACACGAGGATCGCTGGTTCAACTCCCCGTGTTACCTCCGGCTTGGAGGTAAAATGGGACACAAATGGCCGTCACAATTGGCCAGGACACAGTTGGCCGTCTCTGCGGGTGGGAAGCTGGATATGGGTGTGTCCTGGTCGCTGCACTAGCGCCTCCTCTGGTCGGGACTAGGGGGAATAGCGTTATCCTCATGCATGCTACGGCCCCCCGGTGAAACTCCTCACTGTCAGGTGAAAAGAAGCGGCTGGTGACTCCACATGTATGGGAGGAGGTATGTGGTAGACTGCAGCCCTCCCCGGCTCGGCGGAGGGGGTGGAGCAGCGACCGGGACGGCTCAGAAAATAGGGTAATTGGCCAAGTACAACTGGGGAGAAAAGGGGGGGGTGTTCTTTGCAAGCCAGTGTCTCCATTGATTTCTACTTGCTGTCAATTAGTTTGTGCGTTCACAAGCTGTTAGGCGAGGGGGCATATTCTTTTGTAGTGTGTTTTTCAAAACATAGCTAGCTCTTGCTAACTTCCTCCCAGGATCACTCACTCCCACTGTAAGGTACAGAACACACCACAAGCATTTTGTTGGTTTTTAATCGTAGTTGGAGAAATTCTTTAATATAGCAACATGTGTTGTTATGTAGTTGTCATTCGCTGGCGTCCTCCCACCTGGCCACATTCAGCATGAACACACAAACTGAATAATACAGTGATGGTGTTTACATGCACAATTAAGTCGAGCTGCGGTTACAGCTCCGTTAGGCCATGTAATTGGACTACTGTCATTGTCCCAGTATACAAGAACCGGGAGAGAACTGATTTATTTACGAAAGTATGTCCGACCCCGGTACAGTAGGTGGCGACATGCCCCCTTTCAGCTGGTTGCTGAAATGGTTGACCTGTTGCGTCACATACCAAACAAGTAAGCCGGCCTGTTTGAGGCGCTTCCAACCGAACACGGGTTTGCTCGGGGGTTCTTTTAAATCCCGGTTCTTTTTCATTTCCGCCGCTTTCTTAAATAGCTCGCCATTCCGCGTTCTCCTTCCATCCATGTGCTTCAGGATATTCAGCTCCTTTAGCTGACACAACATAAAAGTTTGTCTCCTTGTCTGTCCAGAAATGCCTGGTTCTCGCTCTAGCACTCGCCATGGGGATACTGTTGATACTGCACTGTTCAACTCCCGGGTGAAAGACCGCCACGGGAACTATGGATCATGTGCAGAACGCCTAGGCCAGTTCGGGGGGCCGATTGAGGCGTATACATGCCAGAGTAAATTGAGCACCAACCGCGTTATCTAGGTGTGTTAGTCCGACTTCCAGAAATTCGATTTAGTGCGATTTCAGTCAGACTAACACGTTTACATGTATTTTAAAAGTCCAGTTGTAGTCGGACTAACACAATAAATCCACTTTTACTAACTTCATGTAAACGTACTGAGTACTCAGTGCGTTTACATGATGTTGTATTCAGTGTGCCTCGGGGCTGTCTGTCTGGTAGGAATCTTATGTAATTTGGCGAAAACACATTTTTAGGCTGAGTGTAAACCGCGTGGTTGATCCCTTTGTCTGTTCTCCTTGACGTATTTATGTGTACATACAGCAGTGTGAGAAAGTTGGTGAAGCTCAGTGCTGTCCAGTTCATGCTGAATAACCACACGGTAAGTATTTCAAATACACAATACGTGTACAGTTAACTTGACATTACACAATCATAGGGTTTTACTGATCTCTCGTGTGTTGTATAGTCACCACAGATACATTTCTCTTTATTTCCTGTCTGTGTGCCTCGTGATTTAGAAATACATCTTGACGGGTAGTGTAGCAATCTATTCCGTTGCCTACCAACACAGGGATCGCTGATTTGAATCCCCGTGTTACCTCCGGCTTGGTCGGGCGTCCCTACAGACACAATTGGCTATGTCTGTGGGTGGGAAGCCGGATGTGGGTACATGTCCTGGTCGCTGCACTAGCGCCTTCTCTGGTCAGTCGGGGCGCCTGTTAAGGGGGGAGGGGGAACTGGGGGGAATAGCGTGATCCTCCCACGTGCTACGTCCCCCTGGTGAAACTCCTCACTGTCAGGTGAAAAGAAGCGGCTGGCGACTCCACATGTATGGGAGGAGGCATGTGGTAGACTGCAGCCCTCCCCGGATTGGCCGAGGGGGTGGAGCAGCAACCAGGAAGGCTCGGAAGAGTGGGGTAATTGGCCAAGTACAATTGGGGGGAGAAATCCCCCCCCCCCCAAAAAAAAAGTTTTAATGGTAATGCAGGCTTATGCAGTGATGTCATATTCTGTCATTTCAGAGCCAGCACTTCTCCTTCCTGGGAGTCAACAACCAGTCCAATCTTAGCGACATGCGCTGTCGGACGACTTTTTACACTGCACTTGGACGCCTGCTCATGGTCGACCTAGGTAACTACATGCAGCAGTTTTGCAGAAAATGGAAGGATTTTACGCAGTATGTCTTTGGGTGGACTGATGTTTGCGTGTGTTTGCGCAGGCGAGGACGAGGACCAGTTTGAGCAGTTCATGCTCCCTCTGACAGCTGCGTTTGAAACTGTGGCTCAGATGTTCAGCACCAGCACCTTCAATGAACAGGAAGCCAAGGTGAGAGACACACTTACACATGCAGTCAAGGTTACAACAGACAGCTCCCACTAACACTTTGATACAGCAACGTGTGGCTATAACAGTGTTGGGTGATTCTCTTCATCCTGTTGTCGTGGTCCGTTTTTCTAACCTGCAACTCCAGTTGGGTGAACTAGGACAAAAATCTTGCAGGACAGAGTTTCATGGTAGAATTTTAACGTGACAGTTTAGTCATGATGGCGGCACAGTGGTTAGCGCGGTCGCCTCCCAGCAAGAAGGTCCTGGGTTCGAGCCCCGGGGTAGTCCAACCTTGGGGGTCGTCCCGCGTCGTCCTCTGTGTGGAGTTTGCATGTTCTCCCCGTGTCTGTGTGGGTTTCCTCCGGGTGCTCCTGTTTCCTCCCACAGTCCAAAGACATGTAGGTCAGGTGAATCAGCCGTACTAAATTATCCCTAGGTGTGAAGGTGTGTGTGTGTGTGGGCCCTGTGATGGACTGGCGGCCTGTCCAGGGTGTCTCCCCGCCTGCTGCCCGCGACCCTGAGAGCAGGTTTGGGTAATGGATGGATGGAGTTTAGTCATCAGTACATAATAACTACTGGTATCTTTGAATTATATTGAAATTGGCCACTCAGAATGATTAAAGGTTGGTAGATTTGCAATATCTACTAAGTGTAACATTAACGTGGTGTGGTATGTTTGTTTTCGTATGCGCTATAGTCATTGTGCAACAGTTTTTGTTTTTTACGGATCACCTCAGAAATACCCCAAACAAATGATTCTTTTTGCCTCAAGTGAAGGAGTTCAAGTGTCTCGGGGTCTTGTTCATGAGTGAGGGTAGGATGGAGCGGGAGATTGACAGGCGGATTGGTGCAGAATCAGCAGTCATGCAGATGTTGTACCGGACCGTTGTGGTGAAGAGGGAGCTGAGCCGGAAGGCAAAGCTTTCAATTTACCAGTCAGTCTTCGTTCCAGCCCTCACCTGTGGTAATGAGTTTTGGGTTGTGACCGAAAGGGTGAGATCGCGGATACAAGCGGCTGAAATGAGTTTCCTCCGTAGGGTGTCTGGGCTCAGCCTTAGAGATAGGGTGAGGAGCTCGGACATCCGGAGGGAGCTCGGAGTAGAGCCGCTGCTCCTCCGCGTCAAAAGGAGCCAGTTGAGGTGGTTCGGGCATCTGATTAGGATGCCCCCTAGGCGCCTTCCTTTGGAGGTTTTCCGGGCACGTCCAACGGGTCGTGGACTCGCTGGCGGGACTACATGTCCAATCTGGCCTGGGAACGTCTTGAGATCCCCCAGGAGGAGCTGGAGGGCATTGCTGGGGAGAGGGACTATTGGAGTGCCCTATTTAGCTTGCTGCCACCGCGACCCGACCCCGGAGAAGTGGCTGATGATGAGATGAGATGAGATGAGAAGGGATTTTTCTAAAGGCATTCATTTTGTTCTTTTTTCTTTGCAGAGGACTTTGGTGGGTTTGGTCCGAGACCTGCGAGGCATTGCCTTTGCCTTCAACGCCAAAACCAGCTTCATGATGCTCTTTGACTGGATGTATCCTTTACTGGGCTCTCGTAACCCAGGTTACTTTATGTGGGCTGTCTTATGTTCGAACCCCCTTGTTACCTCCGGCTTGGTCGGGCGTCCCTACAGACACAATTGGCCGTGTCTGCAGGTGGGAAGCCGGATGTGGGTATGTGTCCCGGTCGCTGCACTAGCGCCTCATCTGGTCGGTTGGGGGCGCCTGTTAAGTGGGGAGGGGGAACTGGGGGGAATAGCGTGATCCTCCCCCGCGTTACGTCCCCCTGGTGAACCTCCCCACTGTCAGGTGAAAAGAAGCGGCTGGTGACTCCACATGTATCGGAGGAGGCATGTGGTAGTCTGCAGCCCTCCCCGGATCAGCAGAGGGGGTGGAGCAGCAACCGGGATGGCTCAGAGAAGGGGAGATTGGCCAGGTACAATTGGGAAGAAAAAAAGGGAGGGGGGGTTGGAAATGGAGTTTCTGTATTCTGATAGTGATTTAGGAATTATTTGAAATGCAATATTGGATTGTTCATGAGCTCCGGAAATATGAGTGCTAAAAGCGAAACTGGTCTGTTAAGCAAAAGATTGATTTAAAGAGGTACTAAACACTTACATGTGTTTTAGCTGTAAACTGAATGATATGACTGTACAGTGATGAAACACATCAATGCTGGTGTTAATGTTGACGTTTTTTACCAAATTTATAAAAATTGGCATTGCATACGTTGAAAGTGGCTCAACACGCCATCTATTGTTTTAAATCAGCCATGACACTTGCAAGGCCAATGCTGGCCTAGAGTTGACAGGTTGGGATTGATCTATGTAATGGAATAAAAAGGAAAAGAAAAAGTTAATGCCCTCAAATCAGAGGTGGACGACCCAACTTCCCCAGCCCCCTGCCCTTGAGTATGAGTCTGTGAAATTGCGGCCATTTTCAAATATATGCTAATTGAGACTCGTGATTCACAGAAGTTTACCTGCTACCCTTGTGCCTTTCTCAATGTACAGTTAGGTATAGTTATGTTATTTCATCATTTTCAATTTTAGGGCAATGGTTTGGACTTGTAGGCGGCACAGTGGTGCGATGGTTAGCGCGGTCGCCTCACAGCAAGAAGGTTCTGGGTTCGAGCCCCAGGGTAGTCCAACCTTAGGGTCGTCCCAGTTCGTCCTCTGTGGAGTTTGCATGTTCTCCCCGTGTCTGCATGGGTTTCCTCCGGGGGCTCCGGTTTCCTCCCACAGTCCAGAGACATGTAGGTCAGGTGAAGCGGCCGTACTAAATTGTTGAGTGTGTGTGTGTGTGTGTGTGTGTGTGTGTGTGTGTGTGTGTGTGTGTGTGTGTGTGTGTGTGTGTGTGTGTGTATCTGTATCGGCCCTGTGATGGCCTGGCGGCCTGTCCAGGGTGTCTCCCGGCCTGCCGCCTAATGACTGCTGGGATAGGCTCCAGCTTCCCTGAGAGCAGGATAACCATGTGCCATGGAGAGCCATGTGTATGCGGGTTTTCATTCCAACCCGACTCCACACCAGGTGATTTCACTGATATTCTCTTGCTCATTGGTTGAAGGGTTGCTAATCAGTGATGTGGAGTCTGGCTGGAATGAAAACTTGCATACACATGGCTCTCCATCGCACATGGTTAGCCACCCCTGGGCTAATGGATGTTTGGACTCGTGCTTTAAATTGGCTGTAGAAGCACCAGCGGACAACTGGGTTGGTTGGGCTGGGCTGGCGCCGAGGCTGGGCGAGCAGTCATCCCGTCACCTGCCTCTTGCTGCCAGAAAGCCGCATCACAGCAGTCGGTGCATTTTCACGAGGTGAAGCCCGATGCCGTGCCAGAAGGCAGGCTAGTGGAGGGGACCAGCTGGGTACAATGGTGTGCGGCGACGAGCCGGCAACTTGTACCGCGCCCTTTTCGTGAATCTCCCCAGCTGCCCCTGACCATGCTCCTCCCTCACACATCCATACCACCCCTTCTCTGCGCCTCCCCCTCTCAGTCCCTTGCCCATTTTTAGCATTTTTCAAAATTATGCAGTGGGTGGAGTTGGGCTTAGACCTGGGGGAGAAGTTATACTTTATTAATATGGTGATTCAAGAGAAGAACCTTTTCAGTGCCTTCCTTTACCTAGCGCACAGATATCCAGCATATATGCCTATTTTGCAGAGAGCAATTGAGCTTTGGTACCATGACCCAGCATGCACCACACCTGTCCTCAAACTCATGGCTGAACTTGTTCACAACAGGTAAATATTCTCATTGATTCAGCTGTACATGTAGAAGCTGTCTAATATACTAATACCTATTTCAAAATTCAACCAAAACTTTTAAAAAATGTTTGCTCTTGGGTGAAGCTCATTAGTTGAGGCAAGGAGAGTGGTAATTAAAATTTAGTTATAATTCCAAAATTGTAATTTCCAAGATGCTCCTTCACTTGTCAAATCAGTCTGACACCTGACGTTTGACTTATTTCTAGGTCCCAAAGGCTACAGTTTGATGTGTCCTCACCCAATGGGATCCTACTCTTCAGAGAAACCAGCAAAATGATCACTACCTATGGTAACCTCACCAGACTTTCTCTTCCCCTCCATCACCAACCGTTATACATTACACCACCTTTCTCCTGACCCTCCCTCCTCTCCTAAATAGCTGTAATATGCTTATTGTAAATGCTTGTATAGTTTAGCCTGTCTATATGTATCATGTTAGTTTTGCAAATCACACCTCTCTCCGGGGTTTTGCACAGACATTGACAGTGACCCTCTCCCCCGTAATACTGAGTGCCTCACCAAACATCAGTTGGGGAAAAAATCCAACGAAACCAAAGACGAAGAACTGCAGAAAGTTGCTCAAATTTTCACAGCACGGCGAACAGGTCGGGCTCTGTCAAGTCATGTCAAGTCCATTTTATTTGAACATTTGCCTCAGGGGGCTTTACAGCAATACAACATCCTGTCCTTAGACCCCTCCATCAGATAAGGAACAACTCCCTAAAACAACATTTAATAGGGAGAAAAAATAGGAAGAAACCTCAGGGAGAGCAGCAGAGGAGGGGTCTCTCTCCCAAGACGGACAGACGTGCAATGGATGTTGTGTGTACAGAATACAACACAATTCAGAATACAACATTGAAAGGATAACAGAATTAGGACGGAATTATAAGATATATGACAAATATGATGAGGAGGATGCCAAGTAGTGTCCAGATGCCACCGGAACAGCCTAGGACCTGAGCCACGTGGCCAGCATCACCATGTAGACCTGACCGGAGGACAGCCTTGACAGACAGGTCTTCATTGACCTCACACATTATGAGGACCCTGGAAAGACTCATCTTGGAGCAGCTTCGGCCCATGGTCAAGCCACACTTAGAACCCCTCCAGGTCGCCTACAAGCTCCGACTGGGAGTTAAGGATGCCATCATTTACCTGCTTAACCGTGCCTATGCCCACCTGGATAAGCCAGCGAGCACTGTGAGGGTCATGTTCTTTGACTTCTCTAGTGCCTTCAGCACCATCCAGCTGGCTCTACTGGGTGAGAAGCTGACAGCAATGCAGGTAGATGCCCCCCTTGTGTCCTGAATTGTTGACTACCTTACTGGCAGACCACAGTATGTGCGCTTGCAACACTGTGTGTCAGACAGTGGTCAGCAACACTGGGGCTCCGCAGGGGACAGTCCTGTCTCCCTTCCTTTTCACCCTCTACAACACGGACTTCAACTAGCACACAGAGTCCTGCCATCTTCAGAAGTTCTCTGATGACTCTGCTGTAGTCGGATGCATCAGTAAGGGTGAGGAGGCTGAGAACGGGGCTGTGGTGGGAAAGTTTGTCACGTGGTGTGACCGAAGCCATCTGCAGCTCAACGTGACTATGACAAAGGAGCTGGTTGTTGATCTGAGGAGGGACATGACACCAGTGACCCCTGTTTCCATCCAGGGGGTCAATGTGGACACCTGGAATACTACAAGTACCTGGGGGTGTATATAGACAATAAACTGGACTGAGCTAAGAACACTGATGTCCTCTACAAGAAGGGACAGAGCCGTCTCTACTTTTTGAGGAGGCTGAGTTCCTTCAAAATCTGCCAGACAATGCTCAGGATGTGGTATGAGTCTGTGGTGGCAGTGCTCTCCTGTTTGCTGTTGTGTGTTGGCACAGCAGGTTGAGGGTAGTGGATGCAAACAGGCTCAATAAACTGATCCGCATGGCCGGTGACGTTGTGGGGGGTGGAGCTGGACTCTGGCGGCGGTTTCTGAGAGGAGGACGCTGTTGAAGTTATGTGCCATCAAGGACAATGTCTCCCACCCACAGGAGTACTTTTAGAGATAGACTCATTATGCCGAAATGCGCTACAGAGCGCCACAGGAGGTCATTCCTGCCTGTGGCCATCAAACTTTACACCTCCTCCCTCAGAGGGTCACACACTCGATATGATTTGATATACTCTATTGATCCCCGTGGGGAAATTACGCTCTGCATTTAACCCATCCTAGCTGTGTAGCTAGGAGCAGTGGGCAGCCGCCGTGCAGCACCCGGGACCAACTCCAGTTCGTCTTGCCATGCCTCGGTCAGGGGCACAGACAGGAGTATAACCCTAACATGCATGTCATTTTTGTTTATATTTTTTATTGACTCTTGAGTCAGTAGTCATTAGACTGGCCCTTTGCCTTATTTTACCCTGTCAGTGTTTGTTTGTGCTGTTCGTTGCGTGCTGCAGTAATACAGTATAGATAGGGTGTTATATGCTGGAGCACGGTACACTAGGGGTGTAAGAAAAAATCGATATACTCGAATATCGCGATATTATCTTTTGTGATGCTGTATCGATTCTCAAAACCACTATATTGGTTTTTAATTGTTTACGTGTAAAGGTTCGTGACAAACATTTTGTGTTTTGTGTAACCCCGCGACCGCTGGATAGGTGTTGTAATCTATCTTCAGCCATTTGACTCTTCCACTCCAACGCAACAACGTAAACTGAGACAGGAAGTAGCATAGAAATCGCAATATGTCGCCTTTCTTACAGTATCGCAATATATCGCGATATATTGAATCGTAACCCCTGCAGCAGAGGAGGGGTCTCTCTCTCAAGACGGACGGACGTGCAATGGATGTTGTGTGTGCAGAATAAAACACAATTCAGAATACAACATTGAAAGGATAACAGAATTAGGACGGAATTGTAAGATATATGATAAATCCGATGAGGAGGATGCCAAAGTAGTGTCCAGATGCCACCGGAACAGCATACGTATCGTATCACCAGATTCTCGCCAATACACAGCCCTATGGTGTACATATGTTTATATATTTTATTCTTATTTTATCTTCTTTTTCTTATTATTTATGTTTTTCTTATAATTATTTCTATTTTCTTTTTATCTTGTTAGTTTTTAGTTGTTCTTTACTAGAGCGTGAGTGTCTGTAGTAGGACCCAAATTCCCCTCGGGGATGAATAAAGTAGTTCTGTTTTCTGATTGTAATGTTGGTGTATAGTAAGTGTATGTTGTTTAACAAGTTGGCATTGTTTAGTTGTGTTGACGTTGCCAGATAAGTTTTAGGCAAACTGAACACTCACCCTGCCCTAGACACCCCCCCCCCCCGCCCCGCCTAACTACTTTTCTGCGTGAAACTTGACTCTCATACGTTCACACAACTTGTGCTCCTTCTGTCTCTAGGTAACCGTATCCTAACCATAGGGGAGGTTCCTAAAGATCAGGTGTATGGCGTGAAGCTGAAGGGAGTGAGCGTGTGCTTTGCCATGCTGAAGGCGGTCCTCAGTGGCAACTACGTCAACTTTGGAGTGTTCCATCTATACGGAGATGATGCTCTTGACAATGCCTTGCAGACCTTCATCAAGCTGCTGCTGTCCATTCCTCACAGCGACTTACTAGTATGGTCAAACGCACATTTTTGCAGTATTACAACATCTAATTACTCTATAGATCGTCAATTGAAAACATTCACCCATCTAAGTATATTATTTGCAGCTGAGTTGCATGCATCAATAATAATTTGCATAAAATTGTATGAGTAATATTTCATTGCCTCATCCCTTTTGTACCACGTAAACCATATTTTCTTTTTTAAGGATTACCCTAAGCTAAGTCAGTCTTTCTACACTCTGCTGGAAGTGCTGACTCAGGACCACATGAATTTTATTGCTAGTCTGGAGCCACATGTGGTCATGTACATCCTTTCTTCAATATCTGAAGGACTCACTGCACTCGGTAATTCGCACATATACACTGGAGAACTTATGCACATTCAGTTTATATATAGCATTAGCTCATTATGCTCGTTGGGGTTAACAATTTAGCGGTTGTGTTATGCACGTGTTCCAGATACAATGGTGTGCACGGGATGCTGCTCCAGTCTGGACCACATAGTAACGTACTTGTTCAAGCAGCTATCCCGATCAACGAAGAAACGGCCTGCTGCTATGGCAACAGATGATCGATTCCTACACATCATGCAGCAACACCCAGAGATGATCCAGCAGGTCTTATGACTTGACTTATCAGCCTTTATCCTCTATCAGTTATTTTAACTGTTCAGCTATAAAAGTATATAATCCAAAGTAGCCAAGTCATAGGAAAACATCTAAAAGAAGTGATTGTTTTGTAGATGCTGTCCACAGTTCTGAATATTATCATCTTTGAGGACTGTCGGAATCAGTGGTCCATGTCACGGCCTCTATTAGGCTTAATCCTCCTCAATGAGAAGGTAAAATTTTCCTGTCTGCCATCTCAATATAAATGACTTGAGAAAACGAAAGTGTGTTCCCAAAGGTGTATCCACAATGTGTGGTTGTCTGTCCTGTAGTATTTTACTGACCTGAGGAACAGCATAGTAAATAGCCAGCCCCCAGAGAAGCAGCAAGCCATGCACTTATGTTTCGAAAACCTGATGGAAGGAATAGAGCGCAACCTGCTAACCAAGAATCGGGACAGGTCAGTTACACATCATAGTCATGCCCTTACTGACGATTGCCCTGTGGTTGTGAATTACGTTTTTTCAGATGTGTTGCGTACTTGTCTTCTCTCTCGTAGGTTCACCCAGAACTTGTCCGTATTCAGGAGAGAAGTCAACGACAGCATGAAGAATTCGACGTACGGGGTCAACAGCAACGACATGATGAGCTGACATTCCACACGGCAGTCTTTCCTTAATGCACCCAGAGTCTCCCATCCTCCCCCCTTTGCAACTTCTCTTTTCCCTGCTTGCAGTCCATGCTTTGTAACCCTACCTGCTGCATTTCTCTGCCCTTAGCCCTTAGGCCAGGACGCCTATGGATCCTCTCATAACCCCTACGAGAGTAGCTGCTGCATGTGCAGCAGCTTATGGGGATATTGGTAATTATGAAAAACCAACTTGCTTCCTTCTATGTTAACCATGATCATTCACTTTTTTGCCCCCCCCCCCGCCCCTCCCCCCTCCTTTTTGATATGAGCATATATAAATATATACAGATCTTTAAAAGCCAGTCTGTAGAGGTCATCTGCGCCACTCTTCAGGCTGTCCTGGGAGGGAAGGGGGTTGGGGTACTGAAGCTTGGGAGGATTATGTACAAACTCTGGAGGGAGTGTGTCCTAGAAAGGAAGGGAAAAAGCGCTCAAGATGGACAGGGGATAAAAGCCGGTAAACGTAGTAATTTGCTTCTGTCTGGCTTGTATAGAAAAAAAAAACATGTACATTTTTTTCGTAACATTTTGAACGTTTATAATGATTTGAATGTAAAACACAAGATGAGTATTGATGTGTGATTGAGCTTTTTACGGTGTAGTGAGTTAGTATAACTGTTTGTCTGTGGGGAGCGAGCTTTCCCCGGGAGCTCGAGAGGGAAGACAACCAGAAAGGGGGGGCATCTCAGCTGCAGAGTGGCTAGAACAGAGCAGTTAGGCTGCTGAGTTGGGAAGAATATGAAAGAGGTACATACACTAATAGGAGTAGAAAAGTCAGAGCATCCATGTTGTACATTTTTCAGTCTCTGGGTGGAGTGTTGTAAATAGCCACTTTCTGTACGACAGCAAGCTTGGCAGGGTGAAGCTCCCTGTTTTGTTTATCACAGCTCTGCCCTTCTCAAAGCTACTGCCACACATTAGATTTATGCCCTAGGTCTGTTGTGCGTACACTTGCTTGTTCCCCTTTACAGTTTGCAATGACGTGTAAGCAACATGGTTACGACTACATTTTACCCTCTGGTAGGCTGGGTGCAGTTCTCACCATTTTGTTTACACTCCTCTTCATCCCTTGGACCAGGTTTTGGGACTGCCCCATTCTTCGGAGTAGGTCCTGCAGTAGTTATCGGGGGTGGGGGTGGGTGGGGGCTGACGTGCGTGCACATTTCAGTATGTGTTGTGTTTGTGTGTGGTGACATGAAATGGCCTGGTGTGTATGTGGTGTCCCATGGTGCTGTGACTGCTATAATCTCTGATCTTTGGGCTTGAACAGTTTGGTTCTGGGTCACCTAAAAACTAGCACCCAGTTCTGGGGCGTCGGCACTGGAACGTGGGGTCTCGTCATCAGAGCTTCCTGAAGGAATTCCATTTTTAATTCAAAATACCAGAATATCACATCCGCCATGGTAGGAGTCAGAACATTGTAAACTGAGAAACAGGAATGGAGTATATTAGCAACTTGTGTTACTCTCTACGATGTTGCTGCTAACCGTTTGTGACAACTAGCTCATATCTAACCATGTCCACACTCATGGATGTTCATTTGAGTTGTTAATTTTTGAATTTATGTCCCTGATGTGAATGTGTTGGGTCCATAGAGTGAATAGCTGTTTGGATGTCTGCTACATATAGCATTGTGACTGCAAATAAACCTCCTTGGTTTGTATTTTGCTGCCTCTTTTTTATATTTTACACAAGTCAATTCAGTGGTTTTAGAGTCAGTGCATTGTCCAATTATTCCCTTAGGAAGTTTATAATTATTAAATTATAATTCATTATTAAATTATAATTATTAAATAAATACAAACTCACTTACGCTTTATCATTTCCTGTTATCACTGTCCTCTAAAAATGCAGAATATCTGTTACAGTACATACACGCCGCAAGGTTGAGATCCGGTTATTAAAACTACTGCAAGTCTTTGACAGGTAGTACTTTGCTTTGGTAAGTCATGAACTACTACTACTTTTGGCTGCTGCCACTAGGGGTCGCCACAGCGGATCATCCGTTTCCATCGCTTCCTGTCCTCTTTGTCTTCCTCTGTTACACCAGCCACTTGCATGTTCTCCCTCACCACATCCATAAACCTCCTCTTTGGCCTTCCTCTTTTCCTCTTCCCTGGCAGCTCCATATTTAGCATCCTTCTCCCAATATTGGATGCGTTTTTGTCTTTGTGTTGCACTGCTGTGGGCTGGAGGGATACGGCATTTTAAGTGTTCCTGATCCTGATATACACCCAGCATCTCTCCTCCACACATGTCCAAGCCATCTCAATCTTGCCTCTCTTACTTTGTCTCCAAATCGTCCAACCTGAGCGGTCCCTCTAATATACTTGTTCCTAATCCTGTCCTTCTTCATCACTCCCAGTGAAAATCTTAGCATCTTCTACTCTGCCACCTCCAGCTCCTCCTCCTGTCTTTTCATCAGTTCCACTGTCTCCAAACCATATAACATAGCTGGTCTCACAACCATCTTGTAAAACTTCCCTTTAACTCTTGCTGGTACCCTTCTGTCACAAATCACTCCTGACACTCTTCTCCACCCACTCCACCCTGCCTGCACTCTTTTCTTCACCTCTCTGCTGCACTTTCCGTTACTTTGGACAGTTGACCCCAAGTATTTAAACTCATATACCTTCGTCACCTCTACTCCTTGCATCCTCACCATTCACTGTCCTCCCTCTCATTTATGCATAGGTATTCCGTCTTGCTCCTACTGACTTTCATTCCTCTTCTCTCCAGTGCATACCTCCACCTCTCCAGGTTCTCCCCAACCTGCACCTACTCGCTACAGATCACAATGTCATCCGCAAACATCATAGTCCACGGAGACTCCTGCCTGAGCTTGTCCGTCAACCTGTCCATCGCCATTGCAAACAAGAAAGGGCTCAGAGCCGATCCTTGATGTAATCCCACCTCCACCTTGAAGCCATCTGTCATTCCAACCACACACCTCACCATTGTCACACTTCCCTCATACATATCCTGCACCACTCCTACATACTTCTCTGCAACTCCTGACTTCCTCATACAATACCACACCTCCTCTCTTGGCACCCTGTCATATGCTTTCTCTAAATCCACAAAGACACAATGTGACTCCTTCTGGCCTCCTCTATACTTCTCCATCAACATTCTCAAAGCAAACATCACATCTGTGGTGCTCTTTTCTGGCATGAAACCATACTGCTGCTCGCTGATCACCACCTCTCCTCTTAACCTAGCTTCTATTACTCTTTCCCAAATCTTCATGCTGTGGCTGATCAACTTTATACCTCTGTAGTTGCTACAGTTCTGCACATCGCCCTTGTTCTTGAAAATCGGTACCAGTATGCTTTTTCTCCTGTCCTCAGGCATCCTCTCACTTTCCAAGATTGTGTTAAACAATCTAGTTAAAAACGCTACAGCCCCTCAAAGTACTCATTCCACCTTCTCAACACACTCTCCTCACTTGTCAGCATTTTCATCGCTATCCTTAATCGCTCTAACCTGCTGCACATCCTTTCCAGCTCGCTCTCTCTGTCTAGCCAATTGGTACAAGTCCTTTTCTCCTTCCTTAGTGTCGAACTTCTTATACAACTCACCATACGCCTTTTCCGTTGCCTTTGCCACCCCTCTCTTCACTTTACGCTGTGTCTCCTTGTACTCCTGTCTACTTTCTTCATCTCTCTGACTATCCCCCTTCTTCTTTGCCAACCTCTTCCTCTGTATAATTTGCTGTACTTCCTCACTCCACCACCAAGTCTCCTTGTCTTCCTTCCTCTGTCCTGATGACACACCAAGTACCTTCCTAGCTGTCTCCCTCACTATTTCTGCAGTGGTTGTCCAGCCATCTGGCAACTCTTCACTACCACCCAGTGCCTGTCTTAACTCCTGCCTGAACTCCACACAACAGTCTTCCTTCTTCAACTTCCACCATTTGATCTTTGGCTCTGCCCTCACTCTCTTCCTCTTCTTGGTCTCCAAAGTCATCCTACAGACCACCATCCGATGCTGCCTAGCTACGTTCTCCCCTGTCACCACCTTGCAGTCTCCAATCCCTTTTAGATGGCGCCTTCTACATAAGATATAGTCCACCTGTGTGCACTTTCCTCCACTCTTGTACGTCACCCTGTGTTCCTCCCTCTTCTTGAAATATGTATTCACCACAGCCATTTCCATCCTTTTCGCATTATCCACCACCATCTGTCCTTCCACATTTCTCTCCTTGACACCATACCTACCCATCACCTCTGTTCTCTTCACCAACATGCCCATTGAAGTCCGCTCCAATCAGCCACTCTGTCCTCCTGGGGTACCCTCTCCACCACCTCATCTAACTCACTCCAGAATTATTCTTTCTCTTCCATCTCACACCCAACTTGCAGGGCATATGCATTGATATCATTCAAAGTTCTGACTCTCACCAACAAACTCCTACCCCTCCTCCTCTCCTGCTACCTCTGGACATGCCTTCCCTCTCCTTCTTTGCCCAACAGTAGCATAATTTCCACCGACACCCTGCTGGCCAACAGTACCGGTGGCGGTCGTTGGTAACCTGGGCCTCGACCGATCCGGTGTGGAAATCTGATTGATGATCGGCATATTTGATTTGGCAAAGATTTTGCACCGGATGCCCTTCCTGATGCACCCCTCCCCATTTATCCGGGATTGTGACCGGCACTAAGAATGCACCGGCTTGTGCATCCTGAGTGGCTGGGTTTTTGATAAGTGTCGTGAGTTAAAATGAATTCTTGGTTATGCATTTTAATATTCCTCCCTTGTGTTAACTGTAGGTCATAGGCAATGAGAGAAAAAATCTATACAACTTGTAAGTTCATATGAAAAGGTAAATGCCACGGAGTTGGAAAATATAACCTTCAGATGCTGAAGTTCTTTGCTCTCTGGGTGATGAGCATTGCAGGGAGGGCCTTGTCTTGGTCCTAATTGGAGGCCAGCTCTTGGAACGTCTGGTAGTGTATATCCCGCTGTTGAAGCCCCTCCCTTCTGCGGGCAATCTCAATGGCAAAAACTGGACCCATGCGGCTGAAAGGAAATACAAAATTTGTTAACAAGGTTTGAAGAATATATGAAGAAAAATAAATAGATAATTGAAGGCGGATGAAACTCCCTACAAGATTTTAAAAAAATACTTAAATTTAGGTGGTGAAGGAGATGAGCGGGGACTTTTACTGGCAGTTCTTAACCTGCTCAAGACAATTTGGATTTGCCAACTCTAAATCCAGAAGAGGGCGCAGTGGTCAGCACGGTCGCCTTACAGCATAGAGGGTCCTGGGTTCGAGCCTCGGGGTAGTCCAGCCTTGGGAGTTCGTCCCGGGTCGTCCTCTGTGTGGAGTTTGCATGTTCTCCCCGTGTCTGTGTGGGTTTCCTCCCACAGTCCAGACACATGTAGGTCAGGTGACTCAGCCGTACTAAGTTGTCCCTAGGTGTGAATGTGTGTGTTGTGTGTGTGTGTGTGGGCTCTGTGATGGCCCGGCATCCTGTCCAGGGTGTCTCCCTGCCTGCCGCCCAATGACTGCTGGGATAGGCTCCAGTATCCCCGCGACCCTGAGAGCAGGGTAAGTGGTTCAGATAATGGATGGGTGGATGGTTAATAACGTTCATTTTAAAAAATTGTGGGTGTGGTGTGGGTGTGTTCTGTGTGTGTGTGTGTGTGTGGGGGGGGGGGGGTCCAGTGGTGTGGCGGTCTATTCCGTTGCCCACCAACACGGGTAGTGTCGGCTCGAATCCCCGTGTTACAGACACATTGGCCGTGTCTGCGGGTGGGAAGCCGGATGTGGGTATGTGTCCTGGTCGCTGCACTAGCGCCTCCTCTGGTCATCTGGGGAAGCCTATTGGGGGCGGGCTGGTGGGAATAGCGTGATCCTCCCGCGTGCTACGTCCCCCTGGTGAAACTCCTCACCGTCGGGTGAAAAGAAGCGGCATGTATGGGAGGAGGCATGTGGTAGTCTGCAGCCCTCCCCGGGTCGCCAGAGGGGGCGGAGCAGCGACCGGGAAGGCTCGGAAGAGTGGTGTAATTGGCCAGGTTCAATTGGGGAGAAAAATAAATAAAATAATTTGTTCTCCTTTGTAACAGCAACATACCAAATATGGTGTTGGCCTCTGTGTCGTCATTGGCACAGTCCAGGTGAAGCAAAGTTCCTAAGTTGAAATCTGACTCCATCAAATTGGTTTCAGAATGAGCGCCATTTGCGCACAAGGAAACCCCCCCCCCCAAAGTTAAATGACAGGATAAACGCAGGTTTACGGGTGCTGTGTATATTTTCTACCTAAATGCAGACCTTTCATTCACTGGCTTGAAAGACCGCAACAAGTCAACATGGAGATGCGTCTTGGCAACTCAAGCATGTGCCTCCTGCAGATGGCCCGTTACCCTCCAGCGGACAGGACGGGTACCGGCACACACAGCAGGAACACAAGCTAGCTAGGTGCCAAGACAATAGTGTAGCGAATTCGGGGGACAACGAAACCACAGTAAGTGCCGCGGCCGGGACGCGAACCCGTATCGCCCGCACCGCAGGAGGCATCGCTAACCGCTAGACTAAAGGCTCAGACCCGCCAGACAGCGGCCAGCGTGTCTTCTTATCCATGCATGTTACAGTATCAAGCAAGATAAACAGCTGTGGTTGTATTTTTCGGAGTTCATATTTCTATCAGAGTATAATAGGCAAAGCAGTGCTGACTGTGTTAACTGGGTAGTTTAGGGCCGCTCTGGTGGCCGAGCGGACTAAACCGCCGTTCTTACGATCCGCTCGCCACGTGGCTGGGAGGTTCGTATCCCAGACTCGCCGTAACCGCTCACGGCCGGAGCGTCCACGGGGTCAGGCCCTCATTAGGCCACCCTTACCCGAGGGATAGTGGGTGTAGATCGGTGTAGTGTTCGGGGACTCGTCGTTCACCAGCGATCCCTCTGGCCCATCCGGGCGTCTGCAGCCAAGCAACCGAAAGAGTTCTCCCTACGCCTCCTTCGCGGCCTGAAGGTGATGCAATCCATGCGAGGAGGCTTCAGCGTGTAAACTAGCGAGAGCAGCCGACACAAGTTTGAAGGAAGCTGGTGTTACGCCTATCTCCTTCCTGTGGAAACGTGAGCCAGGGGAGTTATTCCACAAGAGTTCCGGCCATATGCCAGTGGGTTAATCGGGTGGGATAAGGGGAAAGACTAGAAATAAATAAATATTAACAAAAAACTAGGTGGTTTATGTTGATGCAGGTAGCAACTTGTCATCAGCTATCTACCTAGAGTTATCAGTGTAGCTCATTTCCAAAGGTCAAGTGCATTATTAATTTTAAGACTGACCTCATGAGGTTAACCAGGGCTCATCTACTGGTAGAGGTGAGAAGAGTCAGAGCAGGAAGAGGGGGATTAGCTGGCCACAGAAGTGGTAATTGGGAATAAAGAGGGTACAAAATTTAGTGGTAAGAGGACCTTAAAGTGACAAAAGCACCCGGCCGGCCTGTCTCGTGTATTTTTGAATGCAGAAATTTGACATGAGGGAGTGGGGTGTTTACTTTGCTTCACCTTTGCTTGGCCATTTAGCAACTCCTGTTATTTTCTAGTCATTGTGCTTTAGGAAAACGAATTACATATTGCATTTTGAAGATGTGTCTCATCTGTTTTCATTGTTAAGACTGAAAAGATTCTAGAAAAATGAATAATTCTGAGGATCCTTTTCTCAAGAGTTGCCTCTGCATTGCCTCGTCAAGGCGCCTAGTATAAAGACTGCTGGAAGGTTGCCTAGTAGGGTATCACTTCATGTTTGACTAACAAGATATTTTTATTGCGGCAAAAACAATGTATTGACTGGCACTGATTTAAGTTTTAAGGCACGTTCTCAAGTAGCGAGGTACTAAAATAATTAAATTTTACTGTTCGTTGGGAGCTGAGAAATGAGTTCTTCCGGGATGAAATAAATCTTGCCAAATGAAAAAAGGGAAGTGACAGATTCATGTTAGAACTGAACTACTGTTCAGGTTTCAAATAGTACTTCGCCATGTATTTATCCTCTAGAGTTTTATGGCGTATTGTAGTAACAAGCCTCTCCAACACGAGATGAAAACTGATCTCTCTTTAAGTATACGGTAGTTTCATGGCTGATTGGGTTAATGGCTGACTGTTCCTCTAATGGTGGAATTAAAAGTGGTGAGCTCTGCTGATGGCCCTGGGCTTTACATCTCCACGTCGTCAGACAATTGACTTCTCATTCTATCTCGCACTTAAAATTCCACCCAGCTGTTTATTTTTGTGATTTATGTAAGTATATACACGACAGACCTCTTTGGCCTCAGCGGACTTGAGATCTTCTGGGTTCAGCAGTTTGATGTTGAGATCCCTGAATGTTTCCCTGAAGGAGGAGTAGATTTTGTCATCAACGTTGGTCAGCTTCAGGAACTTGGGGTCGACTGACGAAATGAGCTGAAAAGAGAACAAACTGCTGTTATCTTTAAGCCTGTTAGTTTTTTTTTTGAATACTGCAATTGTTTCAACCATCTTCACTCCGCCTTTATTTACATCATTTCTTATGTAGCTTTAAGGAGCTCTTAAAACATCCACCCTTGACAAGAGATGAGATACACAGCTCAAAAGGGAAATACAAATTGTAGGTAAAACAACCCCCATATCACTTGATCATTAGTTTTAACCAACTATCAGTTATTTGTGAGTATATATCAAGAGAAATGTATCAGCCAAGTTGACAGCAAGCCCCCCAAACCTCAACCACTGCATCTGAGTTCTATCTCCACTCATTCCTCCCCTTCACAGCTACTTCTGAAGCGATGGGAGTAAACTATCTGCTGGATCTCTCGGATAGCTACCAACGAAACAATGTAAAGGGGCGCCCGGGTAGCATAGCGGTCTATTCCGTTGCCTACCAATACGGGGATCGCCTGTTCGAATCCCCGTGTTACCTCCGGCTTGGTTGGGCGTCCCTACAGACACAATTGGCCGTGTCTGTGGGTGGAGAGCCGGATGTCGGTATGTGTCCTGGTCGCTGCAGTAGCGCCTCCTCTGGTAGGTCGGGCGCTTGTTCAGGGGGGATGGGGGAACTGGGGGGGAATAGCGTGATGCCCCCCCCCGCACGCCACGTCCCCCTGGCGAAACTCCTCAATGTCAGGTGAAAAGAAGCAGCTGGCGACTCCGAGGCATGTGGTAGTCTGCAGCCCTCCCCAGATCGGCAGAGAGGGGGGGGGCAGCGATGGCCATGTGCAATTGGGGAGAAAAAGAGTGGGGGGGGGGGACCTTACATGGAAATAGACTTCATCAGCGTGGTTATAGGCTTTCATTGCCCACATAACCTTCAACTGGGCCTGAAAACGACGTACAGGCCACAACTTAGAAGACTTTTTTGTTGTTTTCATGGTACAGTACAGGAAACAGACCCCATTAACGAGAACAAATTGGAAACACAGGACAAAAAAGAAACGGAGTATTTCAGAAAAATAATGAATTAACACTGCTGCATCACTAGCACAACACGTGTTAGCACTCAATTATATAGGTCACACTGGCTAACCCCCCCACCCCCACCCCCCCCCGCTAAAGTCCGCCTTTGGTCAATGTAAGAAGGCGGATGTTAGCGGGGCTTTTTGGCCTGGGTGAAAAATGAGAGAGGTGGGCGGCTCACTGTGTTTTGTTGCTGGTCAGGTTCAGCGTCGTATTGAGCAAGGTGATCCAGAAATGGCTGCCTTACATCAGAAAATGATGATTGGCCATCATGCCATACTGAACTTTCTCCATATGGAATATACCGGTGAGCTCAGTTAACCAAGTCCTAACCCGAGGCACAGCATCTGACTTCCAGAGCCTTGAAATTACTTTCTTGGCGATTATAATTCCATACATAATAGTGCTTTGCACTGAGACACCGTGGTGTAGTAGGGAAAGAGAAACCCTATGTAGTGCCATCTCTGGATCAGGTTCAAACACTCAGTCTTACATGTCAAGTATGTCACACCAAAGATAATACAGGTTTGGGCACGTCCAGAAAAGGTGGGTCAAAAGAGCCTTCTGCAGATTTAGATCGGCCACATACAGAGGAAATGGTAGGAAAGATTCTTTGCAATTTAGGTTTTGAATAATGAAGCCTGTGCATCGTCTTGAATTGGATTAATTGGTCTCGTCTCATCTCGTCATCAGCCGCTTCTTCGGGGTCGGGTCGCGGTGGCAGCAAGCTAAGTAGGGCACTCCAGACGTCTCTTTCCCCAGCAACGCCCTCCAGCTCCTCCTGGGGGATCCCAAGGCGTTCCCAGCCCAGATTGGACATGTAGTCCCGCCAGCGAGTTCTGGGTCTACCCCGGGGTCTCCTCCCAGTTGGACGTGCCCAGAAAACCTCCAAAGGAAGGCGCCCAGGAGGCATCCTGATCAGATGCCCGAACCACCTGACCTGGCTCCTTTCGACGCGAAGGAGCAGCGGCTCTACTCCGAGCTCCCTCCGGATGTCCGAGCTCCTCACCCTATCTCTAAGGCTGAGCCCAGACACCCTACGGAGGAAACTCATTTCAGCCGCTTGTGTCCACGATCTCACCCTTTCTGGCACTACCCAAAGCTCATGACCACAGGTGAGGGCTGGAACGAAGACTGACTGGTAAATTGAGAGCTTTGCCTTTCGGCTCAGCTCCCTCTTCACCACAACGGTCCGGTACAACGTCCGCATTACTGCTGATGCTGCACCAATCCACCTGTCAATCTCCCACTCCATCCTACCATCACTCGTGAACAAGACAAGTGAGCCCAGCATTAATAGAACAAGATCGGGTCCTGTTAAGGCTCTCCTCCCAAATATCATCCCTAATCTGTATACCCAGTTCCTCCTCCCAGGCATTTTTTTCAGAGTATGGAATAATTCACTTGTTCAGAAGATATGTCTACAAAGTCTGAGACCCATGTTTTGGATTCAGGTGGGCCCAACAAAAGCTTATAAATTGTTCTTCGCTCAGGGAGAGACGCAAAGTTAGGCACACACTGACAAATATAATTCCTAATCTGTAAATTTTGGAAGAAATGTCTTGTGGGAAGAGAGAACTTGTTTTTTAACTGAGTAAATGAGACAAATTGCTTGTTAATATACAAATATTTCAAAGGGACTATACCTTTTATCCTCCAACTGTCAAAAGATGCATCTGAGAGGGATGGGGGAAATGCATGACTACAATATACTGGGGTATGAATAGACGTGTCTTGTAGTCTGCAGCCCTTCTGAATTTGCTGCCATATTTTCAGTCTATTCAAAATGATTAAGTTCTCCACCTTAGTATTTGCATGGGATCTGGGCACTGAGAAAAGAAGTGCTGGAAGAGAACTGTTTTTGCCATCACTCTTTTCAGTGACAACCCAAGTTGGAGTCTCATTGGATACTTCCATTCTGTAACCTTCCTGCCAATGGACAACGGCCCTCGTATTCGCTTCCCAGCAATTATGCAGGAAGTACAGCAGTCCTAGCCCACCCATTTCTCTTAGTTTAAGTAAATTAATTTTTGATGTTCTGTGAGCTTTAAAGCCCCAGATAAAAGGCATAACTATTGAATCTAATGATTTGAAAAAAGGACCTTGTCAAAAAATAGTTAGATTTTGAAAGAGATACTCTTGGCAGAGAGACCATTTTTAATGGCATTTGTATGGCCAGCCCACCATAGAAAGAGGAAGGGTCCTCCATTTTTAGATGTCCCCCCTCAGGTCTTCCACTTTCTCAAGACAGTTCATGTTAAAAATTACTTTAAGGTCGTTTGGCAGAACCACTCCAATATACTTCAGTTTATCTGTACTTTTGAAAGGGAGACTGGTGGCCTGTCCAGGGTGTCTCCCCGCCTGCTGCCCAATGACTACTGGAATAGGCTCCAGCATCGCCGCCACCTTGAGAGCAGGATAAGCGGTTTGGATAATGGAATGGAATGGATTATGCAGAAATTCAGTGTTAATATCAGCACCCAGTGACATAAATTCCCTCTTCTGCCTGTTAATTGTATAGCTTGACACTTCACCAGATGACCTGACAAGATCTAGTAAAACGGGAACAAACTGCTCAGGTTGCGATAGGAAGAGGACAACAACATCTGCGTAGAGGGAAATGTGATGATCCACATTCCACAATCGGATGGGTTCAATAGAAGGGTGATTCCTAATACTAATGGCAAGGGGCTCAATAGCGACTGCAAAGAGCAAGGGCCTGATGGGACAGCCTTGGCATTTGCATTTTCATTCAAGTCTGCTCAACAAGCGAGAGGCGGCGGTCATAGCCAGAGCTAGCATTTTCCACCTCCTTTATTCGGTTACCAGATAGATAGATAGATAGATAGATAGATAGATAGATAGATAGATAGATAGATGGATAAGATTAGGTTTAGGTTTCCTTTATTAATCCTCTTGGGGAAGTTCGGTTACTGCAAATTAGCCCATGCTAACTGTGCAGCTAGGAGCATTGGGCTGCCGCCTTCATGCAGCACATGGGGACCAACTCCAGTTCTTTTCCCATTGCCTCGGTCAGGGGCACAGACAGGAGTATAAACCCTAACACGCATGTTTCTTTTGATGGTGGGGGAAACCAGAGCACCCGGAGAAAACCCATCGCAGACACGGGGAGAACATGCAAGGTTGGACAACCCCGGGGTTCGAACCCCGCGCTAACCACTGGGCCCCGCGCTAACCACTGGGCCAACGTGCCACCCAGATACCACATTTTCCGGACTATAAGTCGCTGTGTTTTTACTCGTCTGGCTGGTCCTGCGACCTTTTCACCGATTAGCCAAAACGTTAAAACCACTTAGAGGTGACGTGGATAACAATGGTGATCTTTTTGTAATGGCACCTATCAAGGGGTGGGCTATATTATACAGCAAGTGAACAATCAGTTCACTTGCTGCATCGCCGTTTGCTGAGTATGGGGCTGCATAGCCACAGACCGGTCAGAGTTCTGATGATGACCCCTGTCCACCACCGAAAGCATCTACAATGGGCACGTGAGTGTCAGAACTTGACCATGGAGCAATGGAAGAAGGTGTTTTAGCTCACGCGGACAGCCGGATGCGTGTGCGTCATTTACCTGGGGAAGAGATGGCACCAGAATGCACTGTATGGAGATGACAAACCGGCGGAGGCGGTGTGATACTCTGGGCCATGTTCTGCTGGGAAGCCTTGGGTCCTGGCATTCATGTGGATGTTCCTTTGACATGTTCCACCTACCTAATCATTGTTGCACCCCTTCGTGGCAATGGTATTCTCTGATGGCAGTGGCCTCTTTCAGCAGGATAATGCACCCTGCCGCACCGCAAAAATTGTTCAGGAATTGTTTGAGGAGCATGACAAAGAGTTCAAGATGTGGCCTTGGCCTCCAAATTCCCCAGATCTCAATATGTATGACCATGTGAGGGGTGTGCTGGAAAAACATCAAATCCATGGAGGCCTCACCTCACAATTTACAGGACTGAAAGGATCTGCCTTTAACGTCTTGATGCCAGATACAAGCGGACACCTTCAGAGGTCTTGTGGAGTCCATGCCTGGACGGGTAAGAGCTGTTTTGGTGGCATGAAGGGGACCTGCACAATATTAGGCAGGTGGTTTTAATGTTTTGGCTGATCAGTGTATTCAAAAGCAATTTATAGAATGTAATTTTGTCAGTCGAATACACTGCATTTCACCTAAGGCCACTAGACCAGTGTTTCTCAACCCACTCCTCAAGGACCCCCTACCCTGCATATTTTCTTTGCAACCCTGAATAGGTGTACCTGTTTGTAGTTATTCAACCAATCAGCAATGAATTTTGTCAGCTGTTGCACACCTTGCATAATTAAGTGCTGCGAGATGATTGGTCGAGTAAGTACAAGCAGGGCTACCTATGCAGGGTTACAATGCAAATCTGCAGGATAGGGGTTCCTTGAGGACTGGGTTGAGAAACACTGCGCTAGATGATATTGTTTTACCTTGTGACTCAATTCGCCCTTCGCTAAGCCACGCCCCCGAAACGCAGACTGGCCAGTCCCAGCGTAGCACAGGACAGGCTCCGACAGAGGTCCGAGCCTTTCATGGCGGCGCTCCGTTGATTCCGATGCAACAGTTTCAGATTTTCTTCGTTTTCGAGCTGGTTTTGTGGACTTTCAGCTAGTTATGGTTAAACGTTACCCGGAGAGGCTGGAAGGAGAAGTACGTTGTTTTCCCTTCCCAAAACCAAAATCAAACCCTGAAAAGTGGAGGCTGTGGATGAAGCTATGTGTACGTCCTCAAATCCAGTTGAACCCCTCAAAGATCAACAAGCACAGCTTTGTCTGCTCCAAGGTCAGTAATTACTCTTATTAACCGTGAAATAATGGTAAAGCTTGGCGGACTTAGCAACAGTAACTAAGGGGGGCGGGCCTTAGCGAAAGGTGAATTGAAAATACTGTACTGGAGGACTGGTCATGACAGACCCAGTAGGCTACAGGGCGCCCCTAGCGGCATCTGTGAGATACGTGTCAATGAACACGTATAAGTGACTTGCAGAAGCGTGTCCATAGACACGTAAAGAGGAGGCGACCGGTCTGCGGAGTCAACGGGTGACGCTGGAAGGAAGCTCACAGCAGGTGGTGACATCACAGAAGTAAAGCAAGGCTGGTCTGACGTCAGAAAAACCAAGTTCTCAGTCGTCACTGACCAAGATGGAAACCAGCTGGTCCTAAGTTGCGACAAATGTGCAGAGGTATTCACAGCAGGCCGAGAGGTGGCGCCTCTGGGTTGAGGTGACGCACCCGCCCCCGGTCTCCCTGGGCAGAGTATGAGCTCCCTTCCCTGCACGTGTTACACCAGACGCCGCCGAGAAACGCGCCGATCTCTGCTGCAGAGGCGCTCGACCGTGTGACGCCTTCTCCGGGCAAGGCTCCGCTGACAGAGAATAGAGTCTAGAGATCGAATAGACTAGAAAGCCTTTATTGTCCCTGCACAGAACACAATGCTGAACAGCGCAATAAAAGACACAGGGCAATAAAACTACGTCACAAAAACAACAACAGGCGACAACACATGTTCTAAAGTAACAAGTCGAAGAAACACTCCATCCATCCACCCATCCATCCATCCATCCATCCATCCATCATCTGGACCGCTTATCCTGCTCTCAGGAGCCTATCCCAGAAGTCATTGGGCGGCAGGCACGGGGAGAACATGCAACCTCCACACAGAGGACGACCCGAGATGACCCACCAAGGTTAGACTACCCCGGGGCTCGGACCCGGGACCTTCTTGCTGTGAGGCGACCGCGCTGAGCACTGCGCCACCGTGCTGCCCGGAAAGAGACAAATACAATATCATGTTGCCCCAGAGTGGTTTACGTGTCGCACTAGAATAAGTGTAATTATCGCGGATGGATACTGAATATCATTATGCACCTGAATGTGATTTTGCGATGTTACGACCGACAGGTACGGGCCTCTTTATTTATTTGGGATTTCCCCCTTTTTCTCCCCAACTGTATCTGGCCAACTCTCCCGAGTCGTCCCGGTCACTGCTCCACCTCCCCTGCCGACCCGGGGAGGGCTGCAGACTACCACGTGCCTCCTCCCATACACGTGGAGTCACCAGCCGCTTCTTTTCACCTGACAGTGAGAGGCGTAGCGCATGGGAGGATCAGGCTATTCCAGGGGCGGATCTACGGGGTGGCAACAGGGGTGGCAGCTGCCACCTCTGTTGCCACCCCATTTATAAATCAGATAATGTGTTTTTAAAGTATATTTTATGTACATGCATGGTGAAGGTCAATGAGACCCGCGCCAAACTCATCTCAAACAGAAGTCGCCGATTTAGAATCCCCCTCCCCCTCACAGGCGCGGATCTACAGGGTGGCAAGGGGGGGCAGCTGCCACCTCTGGGACACAGTCTTGCCACCCCTTTGCCACCCCAGGAAAAAATCTCTAGATCCACCCCTGGGCTATTCCCCCCCAGTTCCCCCTACCCACCGAACAGGCGCCCCCACTGACCAGAGGAGGCGCTAGTGCAGTAACCAGGACACACACACCCACATCCGGCTTCTAACCGGTGTCGGTAGGCAACGGAACGGACCGCTACGCTACCCGGCCGGCCGGCGTGTTTCCTGCCGAGTGTGACGTATACTCCGGTGCGACTTGTAGTGCCGGAAGTACGGGAGAGACTTCATTATCGCCACACAACCGTGCGGGTGGTAGCTGTTTGGGTACAGCATGGCAGCTCTGCTCCAGCGCCAAAGGAGAGTGAGAAGAGCAAGCAGCACCATAAACCATCACAACAACACACACAAAACCAAACACGGGCGTGAGAACATTACAGTGAACGTCTCGACGCATGCTCAGTAACCCAGGTAAGAAAGTCAAGGAAGGCTGAATCAGTTCGTCTGGACACCACGTTTACTGACAGAAACGTGTCATCATCATCACCTATGTGACCTCTTCGGTGTCATCTGACTGCAGGTACCCCCACACTTCTGCAGGTACCCCACCCTTATAAACAATACAGTGACATAACGACCCAAACCACCGACCAGGTTCATATGCAAATATGGGTGTGACCACTGATCACGTGTACTGTTCACAGGGGATTAGGGATGGTTGCAATCACAGCATTGTAAAATGGTGACAGATGTACTCTTCCCCCCCCCCCCCCGGGTTCAGAGATGGGCGTTCCCTCTTCACATAGATGACCTCTTTGACTCCCTGTTCAAACCAGCGTTCCTCCCTATCAAGGATGTGCACCTCCTCATCCCTGAAAGAGTGGCCACTGGTCTGTAGATGGTGTAGACTGTGGAGTCCTGGTCTGTAGATGGTGTAGACTGTGGAGTCCTGGCCTGTAGATGGTGTAGACTGTGGAGTCCTGGCCTGTAGATGGTGTAGACTGTGGAGTCCTGGTCTGACATGTTAGCTCTCCTGTGTTGTGCCATCCTCTTGACCAGCATCTGTTTGGTTTCCCTGATATACACGTCACGGCAGTCCTCCTGGCACTTAACAGGGTACACTATATTGCTCTGTTTGTGCCGGGGGACCTGATCCTCGGGGTGGACCAACTTTTGGCGCAGCGTGTTTTGGGGTTTGAAAGCAACTGAGAGGCGATGTTTTGAGATGCGTATTTTCAAAACACACACACATACACATATATAGTATATATATATATATGTGTGTGTGTGTGTGTGTATATGTATATACATGAAATAGGCGTGTACTGTCTCATAAAGAATTTACTTGACTCACTGGATTATTTTGCTCCTTATTTGTTGAGCACCTTTGTAACCGTTCAGTGTTTCTTTTAACAAAGTTACAACCCCCTCCACCCCCCCCCAAAAATAATCTGTGTGAAGCTATGCGCCCAAATAGCCTCTTAAATTCAGATACAAAAATACTTTGCAAAGTTTTTGCAAGAAGATTGGAGGGTGTGCTTCCTGAAGGAATTCCATTTTTAATTCAAAATACCAGAATATCACATCCGCCATGGTAGGAGTCAGAACATTGTAAACTGAGAAACAGGAATGGAGTATATTAGCAACTTGTGTTACTCTCTACGATGTTGCTGCTAACCGTTTGTGACAACTAGCTCATATCTAACCATGTCCACACTCATGGATGTTCATTTGAGTTGTTAATTTTTGAATTTATGTCCCTGATGTGAATGTGTTGGGTCCATAGAGTGAATAGCTGTTTGGATGTCTGCTACATATAGCATTGTGACTGCAAATAAACCTCCTTGGTTTGTATTTTGCTGCCTCTTTTTTATATTTTACACAAGTCAATTCAGTGGTTTTAGAGTCCGTACATTGTCCAATTATTCCCTTAGGAAGTTTATAATCATTCAATAAATACAAACTCACCGGCAATTTTTCATTTCCTGTTACCACTGTCTTCTAAAAATACAAAATATCTGTTACTTGCACAAAAGGATGTACAGTACATACACAACGCAAGACTGGGATACAGTTATTAAACCTGTACAGCAAGTCTTTGACAGGTAGCACTTGGCCTTGATGAGAGGCATGTAATGAAATGAATTCGTGGTTATGCATTTTAATATTCCTCCCATGTGTTAACTGTGGGTCAACGAGGGAAAAAAAAATCTACACAACTTGTGTTCGTATATGAAAAGGTACATGCCAGGGAGTTGGAAAATATAACAAGTTTTACACTTAAGTAGAGACATCTTCAGATGCTGAAGTTCTTTGCTCTGTGGGCGAGGAGCGCTGCAGGGAGGGACTTGTCTCTGGTCTAGCTGGAGGCTAGCTCTTGGAACGCCTGGCGGTGTATATCACACTGTTGAAGCCCTCTCTGTTGCGGGCAATCTCAACGGCAAAGAACTGGATCCTCGTGGCTGAAAAGAAATACAAAATGTTGTTAATAACATCAATTTAAAAAAAATAATTTGTTCTCCTTTGTCACAGCAACATACCAAATATGGTATTGGCCTCTGTATAGTCATTCTCACAGTCCAGGCGAAGCAAAGTTCCAAAGTTGAAATCTTCTATGACTCCATCAAACTGGTTGCAGAATGAGCGCCATTTCTGCACACACACAAAAAAAAGCCAAAGTTAAATTGCAGGATAAATGCAGGTTTACGGGTGCTGTGTATAATTTCTACCTGAATGCAGACCTTTCATTCATTGGCTTGAATAACTGCAACAAATCAAAATGGAGATGCGTCTTGGCAACTCAAGCATGTGCCTCCTGCAAATGTCCCATTATCCTCCAGCAGACAGGACGGGTACATTTAAATAGAAAAGCAGTGGATACCAGCACAAACAGCACTGAACACAAGTTAGCTAGGTGCCAAGATAATATGTTACAATGTCACCATTTCATTTAGGTGCCAAGCTAATATGTTACAATGTCACAATGTCACCATTTCATTTAGGTGTCAAGATAATATGTTACAATGTAACCATTTCATTTAGGTGCCAAGATAATATGTTACAATGTCACCATTTCATTTAGGTGCCAAGCTAATATGTTACAATGTCACCATTTCATTTAGGTGCCAAGCTAATATGTTACAATGTCACCATTTCATTTAGGTGCCAAGCTAATATGTTACAATGTCACCATTTCATTTAGGTGCCAAGCTAATATGTTACAATGTCACCATTTCATTTAGGTGCCAAGCTAATATGTTACAATGTCACCATTTCATTTAGGTGCCAAGCTAATATGTTACAATGTCACCATTTCATTTAGGTGCCAAGCTAATATGTTACAATGTCACCATTTCATTTAGGTGCCAAGCTAATATGTTACAATGTTACAATGTCACCATTTCATTTAGGTGCCAAGCTAATATGTTACAATGTCACCATTTCATTTAGGTGCCAAGATAATATGTTACAATGTCACCATTTCATTTAGGTGCCAAGCTAATATGTTACAATGTCACCATTTCATTTAGGTGCCAAGATAATATGTTACAATGTCACCATTTCATTTAGGTGCCAAGCTAATATGTTACAATGTCACCATTTCATTTAGGTGCCAGGATAATATGTTACAATGTCACAATGTCACCATTTCATTTAGGTGCCAAGATAATATGTTACAATGTCACAATGTCACCATTTCATTTAGCAGATATTTTATCCAAAGCGACGTACATCAGAGTAAATAAAACACAAGCAAGGATCTAGTCAGGGGCCAACCACACAAGTAAGTGCCAAAAAACTAGGTTCGAGTCTGACAGGACATAGGTGTCAACAGGTAGTGCACAAAGGCAATGCATAGGGAGCATAGGAAGCATTTTTTTTTGTGTGTGTGTATTTTTATCAATATCATCAGGTGTGGAGGTGTTCATGAAAGAGCTGGGTCTTTAGCTTCTCCTTGAAGATGGAGAGGGACTCGGCGGATCGAATGGAGTTTGGTAACTCATTCCACCACTAGGGAACTACACAAGAGAACAGTGGCTAATGACTCAGCAGAAGTACCAGGCGCCTTTCATTGGCAGAGCGTAGCGAGCAGGACTGAGCGTAGACCTGAACGATGAAGTTCAGGTAGGCGGGAGTCGTTTTAGTTGCTGTATTGTAAGCGAGAATCAAAGTTTTGAATTTGATACGGGCAGCTACTGGAAGCCAGTGGAGGGATGTGAACAGTGGAGTGACATGTGCTGTTTTGGCTTGGTTGAAGACCAATGTATTTTGCAGAGGTTTGAAAGTGCACATAAGGAGACCTGCCAGTAAGGAGTTGCAGTAGTCAGTGTGTGATATTACAAGAGCCTGTACCAGGAGTTGTGCTGCATGCTCAGACAGGTAGGGTCTAATTTTCCTGATGTTGTACGGGGCAAATCAGCATGACCGAGCAATCGAGGCCACGTGAACCTTAAGGGTTAGTTGGTCATCAATCATGGCACCCAGGTTTCGGACAGACTTTGTGTGCATGAGTTGGGTTGATCTGAGCTTGACATTGATCTGTTGTTATAAGGATGGCCTGGCTGGGATGACAAGGAGCTCAGTCTAAGATAGGTTATGCTGAAGGTGGCGTTCTTTCTTCCATGCAGAGATATCAGCAAGGCATGACGATATCCGTGTCGACACTGTGAGGTCATCTGGCGGGAAAGATAGGAAGAGCTGGGTATCGTCAGCATAGAGGATGGTATGAGAAACCATGGGAGCGGATGATTGCACTAAGTGAGTTGGTGTATATAATAACAAAACTGATCATTTAAATCAGCTGTGTTGGAGCAGGGAGAGATCTAAAACATGCAGGACAAGTGGTCCGCCAGGACAGGTTTGAGAAACGCTGATCTACAGGCCAATGGCCACTCTTTCAAGGATGAGGATGTGCACATCCTTGATAGGGAGGAATGCTGGTTTTAATGGGGAGTCTAAGAGGCCATCTATGTGAAGAGGGAACGACCATCCCTGAACCGAGGGAGGGGGCCTAAGAGTACATTTGTCGCCATCTTACAATGCTGTGATTGCAAACATTCCCAAATCCTCTGTGAATAGTACACATAGCCATTGTAACTCTAGTTAATGGTCACAGCGATTTCACTGCCACGTTAATGCACCTAGTATAGAGACTGCTTCAAGGTTGCTTAGTAGGGTATCGTTGCGGCAAAAACGAAAACAACAGTGTATTTAACTGGCACTGTTTTAAGTTTTAAGGCACATTTTCAAGTAGCGAGGTACTAAAATAATTAAGTTTTACTGTTCGTTGGGAGCTGAGAAATGAGTTCTTCCGGGATGAAATACATCTTGCCAAATAAAAAAAGGGAAGTGACAGATTCATGTTAGAACTGAACTACTGCCAGTGTTCATGGGTTTTCAAATAGTACTTTGCCATGTATTTATCCTCTAGAGTTTTATGGCGTATTGTAACAAGCCTCTCCAACACGAGATGAAAACTGATCTCTCTTTAAGTATAAGGTAGTTTCATGGCTGATTGGGTTAATGGCTGACTGTTCCTCTAATGGTGGAATTAAAAGTGGTGAGCTCTGCTGATGGCCCTGGGCTTTACATCTCCACGTCGTCAGACAATTGACTTCTCATTCTATCTCGCACTTAAAATTCCACCCAGCTGTTTATTTTTGTGATTTATGTAAGCATATACACGACAGACCTCTTTGGCCTCAGCGGACTTGAGATCTTCTGGGTTCAGCAGTTTGATGTTGAGATCCCTGAATGTTTCCCTGAAGGAGGAGTAGATTTTGTCATCAACGTTGGTCAGCTTCAGGAACTTGGGGTCGACTGACGAAATGAGCTGAAAAGAGAACAAACTGCTGTTATCTTTAAGCCTGTTAGTTTTTTTTTTAAATACTGCAATTGTTTCAACCGTCTTCACTCCGCCTTTATTTACATTATTTCTTATGAAGCTTTACGGAGCTCTTAAAACATCCACCCTTGACAAGAGATGGGATACACAGCTCAAAAGTGAAATATGAAGAATAGGTAAAACAACCCCCATATCACTTGATCATTAGTTTTAACCAACTATCAGTTATTTGTGAGTATATATCAAGAGAAATGTATCAGCCAAGTGGACAGCAAGCCCCCCAAACCTCAACCACTGCATCTGAGTTTTATCTCCACTCATTCCCCCCCTTCACAGCTACTTCTGAAGCGATGGGAGTAAAGTATCTGCTGGATCTACCGCGAGCTACTAAAGAAGTAAAGTAATTGCCTTACATTGAAATAGACTTCAGCATGGTTGTAGGCCTTCATTGCCCACATCACCTCCAGCTGGGCCTGAAAACGAGATGCAGTCCACAAATCAAAACACTGTTTGGTCTAAACTGAGCAACAAAACACAACTCACCCTCTGCTCTGGCCCCAGTCCACAACTTCCTTTTGGGTGGATGTTAGGCTTGGGCGGTATGTATTCAGGATGGATGTTAGGCTTGGGCGGTATGTATTTAGGATGGATGTTAGGCTTGGGCAGTATGTATTTAGGATGGATGTTAGGCTTGGGCGGTATGTATTTAGGATGGATGTTAGGCTTGGGCGGTATGTATTTAGGATGGATATTAGGCTTGGGCAGTATGTATTTAGGATGGATGTTAGGCTTGGGCAGTATGTATTTAGGATGGATGTTAGGCTTGGGCGGTATGTATTTAGGATGGATGTTAGGCTTGGGCGGTATGTATTTAGGATGGATATTAGGCTTGGGCAGTATGTATTTAGGATGGATGTTAGGCTTGGGCAGTATGTATTTAGGATGGATGTTAGGCTTGGGCGGTATGTATTTAGGATGGATGTTAGGCTTGGGCGGTATGTATTTAGGATGGATATTAGGCTTGGGCAGTATGTATTTTGGATGGATGTTAGGCTTGGGCTGTATGTATTTAGGATGGATGTTAGGCTTGGGCTGTATGTATTTAGGATGGATGTTAGGCTTGGGCGGTATGTATTTAGGATGGATGTTAGGCTTGGGCGGTATGTATTTAGGATGGATATTAGGCTTGGGCAGTATGTATTTTGGATGGATGTTAGGCTTGGGCTGTATGTATTTAGGATGGATGTTAGGCTTGGGCTGTATGTATTTAGGATGGATGTTAGGCTTGGGCGGTATGTATTTAGGATGGATATTAGGCTTGGGCGGTATGTATTTAGGATGGATGTTAGGCTTGGGCGGTATGTATTTAGGATGGATATTAGGCTTGGGCGGTATGTATTTAGGATGGATGTTAGGCTTGGGCGGTATGTATTTAGGATGGATATTAGGCTTGGGCAGTATGTATTTTGGATGGATGTTAGGCTTGGGCTGTATGTATTTAGGATGGATGTTAGGCTTGGGCTGTATGTATTTAGGATGGATGTTAGGCTTGGGCTGTATGTATTTAGGATGGATATTAGGCTTGGGCGGTATGTATTTAGGATGGATGTTAGGCTTGGGCGGTATGTATTTAGGATGGATATTAGGCTTGGGCGGTATGTATTTAGGATGGATATTAGGCTTGGGCGGTATGTATTTAGGATGGATATTAGGCTTGGGCAGTATGTATTTAGGATGGATATTAGGCTTGGGCAGTATGTATTTAGGATGGATATTAGGCTTGGGCAGTATGTATTTAGGATGGATATTAGGCTTGGGCGGTATGTATTTAGGATGGATGTTAGGCTTGGGCGGTATGTATTTAGGATGGATAATTAGGCTTGGGCGGTATGTATTTAGGATGGATAATTAGGCTTGGGCGGTATGTATTTTTTCATACCTTCCTGACACTTCACACACAGGTATACAGTATATGATGGTATTTGTGTAAAAAAACAATCAAACAAATAAAATCCACAAAAGCTAAACCGCTGGTGATAAAAGTCATTGCAGCCTGTATGACACTGTCGCCTACACCGCTGTGTGTCTAACATGCAGTTAGCCTACTTAGACAAGTCTTGCTGGGTTTAAATACGTATGGCCCGTAGAATAATGAATACATACGAAATAAGCTACCTTGTCCCATAAGCAACCTTCTCCCATATCTTGCTGAATACACTTGTTGCCATGGCGATACCGACACATCAGTGGGCTGAATGGAGATGATGGTGGTGGTGGAGCTGGAGATGAATGGAAATTATGTGCGGCCGTGGCAGACTGACAGATGAATAAAATCATGTGGCTAATGAACTGCTTTTGTAGTTGGAAGAAGTCGTCTCAACATTAAGTTGTGGCAATATTTTCAGCATTCCATCCATCCATCCATCCATCCATCCATCCATCCATCCATCCATCCATCCATCCATCCATTATCCGAACCACTTATCCTGCTCTCAGGGTGGCGGGGATGCTGGAGCCTATCCCAGCAGTCATTGGGTGGCAGGCGGGGAGACACCCTGGACAGGCCGCCCGGCCATCACAGGGCCCACACACACACACACACTCACGGGTCCTGACCTACATGTCTTTGGACTGTGGGAGGAAACCGAAGCACCCGGAGGAAACCCATGCAGACATGGGGAGAACATGTAAACTCCACACAGAGGACGACCCCCCCCCCCGAGGTTGGACTACCCTGGGGCTCGAACCCAGAACCTTCTTGCTGTGAGGCGATCGCGTTGACCACTGTGCCACCGTGCCACCCGCTCAGCATTCCATATCTAGCATCTAGTCATATTTAATAATAAGGTCGGGGACCTACAGAGCAGAAGTTACCAGCCCATTATTTCTTTTCTACCACCAAGTAAATCTGTCCCTGTTGGCTGGCTCCTCTTAATCATCGGGACTAAGCCCAAAAGACTCCCAAACAGGGACAGAGGTCATGTTAGCCCCCCCACTGCTCGAAGTCGCCGTCTTCGTCAATTCAGCTGCCTGCTCCACCAGTAGAGACGGACCTGTGGCATCTCCATATCAGTTGGTATTTTCGACAGTATTGAAAATCGTCCCTGTGGGATTTCTAAACGTGTCGGTATACTGTAACGCCCTGGTACCGCCCAAGCCTAATGGGAACGACATGCAACAATAGTCCCCGGCCGGAATCGAACCAGGGACGCTGCGGTTATGTGGCATGCACCGTAACCATTCAGCCACCGGGGCGCCGCATGTTGGGATGTTTGGTCACAGAATTAAAGGCACCGTGTTGCTTGGCAACAAAGGAAACACAAGCAACACGCAGCCGATTACCGACACGCGACAAAACAAAATATTTAAAGTAGCTCGAATCCAAGAGTTTAGATATTAACAAAATGAATCTTACATCATTTCCGTAAGCCTCTGCTGGAAGAGAAAGTGCGTGTGCAGCTGCTGAGGCTCCATCCACACCCTGTAATGCGAAAACACACAACACACACAACATCACCATCACATCGTGATGACTTGCATAAGACTCAGGATTTGACACGAGAAGCTTGTGAGTTTAATTTACTCGTATTGCACCGGGGGTCTGTAGAATGAATGTGCCGATACAAAATCAAGTGAATATGTACATAAACTGTTGAGAAACGTTTACAAGCGAGTACTACACTCTTTACACTCCGCTACGGTCAAGCCCATGTAAATCTGAGTGCACTTATATATGCAACGTTACGGTAGTCATGTACATTAAGCTAATATAGCAAACTGCTCCATCTGTCTTCTGCCTGATTTTTTTCCTTTTTGGTTCAAAGTGGTTTATATAGGTTTATTTGCACAAATTCACAAACTGTCAATAGAAATGATGAAACAAGATTGGCCAGGGTGCACAGGTGTTTGGCAAAAAGCCAACTTTGTCAAATATAACTGACTGGGTAAGAAGGCGGAAAAAAAAACAGGCAATCTAAAAGGGACTGGAAACTACAAGGTGGTGACTAGGGCTGTCAAAATTGGCCAGAAATTACGCTCAACTATTCCTTCTAAACAATACATAGGTTGAAACCCATTCAAATATATTCTTGCGCATAATAATAATAACAATAATAATAAAGAGGACCGGAGGGTGTGCTCCAATTATCGGGGCATCACATCACTCAGCATCCCTGGGGATGTCTACTCTAGGGTGCTGGACAGGAGGCTCTGACCGATTGTCAAACCTTGGATCCAGGAGGAACAATGCGGATTCTGTTCTGGCCATGGAGCAACGGACCAACTCTTTACCCTCGTGGAAGTGCTGAGGGGGGCATGGGAGTTCGACCTGCCAGTCTACATGTGTTTTGTGGACTTGGAGAAGGCTTACGACAGCGTACCCTGAGGGCACTCTGTGGGGGGTAATGAGGGAGTATGGGGTACCGGGGCAGTTGCTACAAGCCATCCGGTCCTTGTATAACCAAAGTGAGAGCTGTGTCTGTATTCTCGGCACAAAGTCAAACAAGTGTTCAGTGGGTGTTGGACTCCGCCAAGGTTGTCCCTTCTTATTTCTAATTCTGTTTGTGATATTCATGGACAGGATCTCAAGGCGCAGCCAAGGTGAGGAGTTTGTCCATTTTGATTTTGGGAACCTCAGAATTGCATCTCTGCTCTTCACAGATGATGTGGTTTTGTTGGCTTCATCAGAACAAGACCTCCAGCGCACTCTGGGGCAGTTTGCAGCTGAGTGTGAAATGGCCGGGATGAGAGTCAGCACCTCCAAGTCTGAGGCCATGGTTCTCTACCGGAAAGTGGTGGATTGCTCCCTCTAGGTTGGGGATAAGTTGTTGCCTCAAGTGAAGGAGTTCAAGTATCTCTGGGTCTTGTTCACAAATCAGGGTAGGATGGAGCGGGAGACTGACAGGTGGATTGGTGCAACATCAGCAGTAATGTGGATGTTGTACTGGACCGTTGTGGTGAAGAGGGAGCTGAGCCAGAAGGCAAAGCTCTCAATTTACCAGTCAATCTTCGTTCCAACCCTCACCTATGGCCATGAGCTTTGAGTAGTGACCGAAAGGGTGAGATCGTGGATACAAGCGGCTGAAATGAGTTTCCTCTGTAGGGTGTCTGGGCTCAGCCTTAGAGATAGGGGGAGGAGCTCGGACATCCAGAGGGAGCTCGGAGTAGAGCCGCTGCTCCTTCATGTGGAAAGGAGCCAGTTGAGGTGGTTCGGGCATCTGATTAGGATGCCTCCTGGGCACCTCGCTTTGGAGTTTTCCAGGCACGTCCAACTGGGAGGAGACCCCGGGGTAGACCCAGAACTCGCTGGAGGGACTACATGTCCAATCTGGCCTGAGAACGTCTTGGGATCCCCCATGAGGAGCTGGAGGGCGTTGCTGGGGAGAGGGACGTCTGGAGTGCCTTACTTAGCTTGCTGCCACCGCAACCCGACCCCGGAGAAGCGGCTGATGATGAGATGAGATGAGATGGACACAATGTGATATTTGTGATGTTTCAGTCTTGTTTGCGTCAAACCAATCAACCAATTTATGGACCAAAAGATTGTTATTTAAGTTGAAGCTTGAACAAATACAAACACTGAAAACTCTTTCAAGAGGGAAAGAGTTTTATATATATATATATATATATATATATATATCCACACATTCTCCTAATGGGAGACACCACCAAAGGGGGTAGAGAATGGCAGAGGTAAGATCCTGCGGGACTTCAAGTTCCAGACTAACAAGCAGGTGCTGGCTAACCAACTACTAGACATTGTGGTGGTGGACAAGGAACAGAAGACAGCAGTAGGGATCAGTGTAGTATTGCTGAGCGACGGCAACATCGGGAAGAACCAGCATGAGACGCTAGAGAAAGACCAAGGGCTGAGGGGAGAACTAGATAGGATGTGGAAGGTGAAATCCACAGTAGTCCCAGTGGTTACAGGAGCAGTAGGGGCTGTGACCCCCAAACTGGGAGAGTGGCTCCAGCAGATTCCAGGAACCACATCTGAGGTCTCTGTCCAGAAGAGTGCTGTCCTAGGAACAGCTAGGATGCTGCACAGAACCCTCAAACTCCCAGGCCTCTGGTAGAGGACCCGGGCCTGGGGGAGACACACACCACCCCAAAAAGGCTTAGAGGGAGATATTATATATATATATATATATATATATATATATATATATATATATATATATATATATATATATATATATATATATAGTGACGACATGCTGTGCAATAACTTCTACTGTAGTAGTGACTTCCCCCCCCCAGATTTTTATTAGAGGTAAACACAAACAAATGTTTAAGCACTTTCTACTCAGCCTACTTAAAGTAAGGCTTGAATGTAAGCCGGTAGGCCGGCTGGGTAGTGTAACGCCCCTCCACATCGTCGGTTATATTAAATGATCGCAACGCATTTGTGGGATCCTGATTTCGTTTGCCCCCCTCCGAAACGTCTCTACGTGCAACATGACATCCTGGTAGTAGGAGAAAATAATATTTGATAATATTTGATGCATATCGTGGTTTCAGACCAACTAAAAACACTCACTCACTGACTCACAACACACAACACACACACTGTTCTAGAGCACTGCGCCAGGATGTGGTTTTGACGCAGCCCGACGAGTGATTGGCTGTGAACCTGCACGTGTTTACTCCGCCAGCGGACTAGTTTGCCAACATAACAAGGTAAACCATCCAGTCCGTTAACCACACGCTTTACCGACAACTTAACGGAGATCAAGAAAGCGTCCAGTCAGTCCACAAAAGGCCCGTCTGGGCAGTTACACGTGCTAAATACCTTACCAGGGCAGCCAGTCCGTTGTCCGACTCCATTGCTCTCCGTGATTCCGGCTCTTCTTCCTCGCTTCGTTTCATGGCGGATTGCAATATCGACGTTTAGGTGCACACCGCCACCTACCGTGCCGGAGGATGTAGAACAGGCTCTAGCTTACGACTTACATTCTAGTTGAGAGAACAACTAGTTTGCTATTTTGTCTTGTCTTTGTCTTTTATTCTGTTTGTCTTCTTCTTCTTCTTCTTCTTCTTCTTCTTCTTCTTCTTCTTCTTCTTCTTCTTCTTCTTCTTCTTCTTCTCCTCCTCCTTCTTTCGGCTTGTTCCCTGTTTCCCACAGGGTCGCCACAACGGATTCGATAGTTTCTATCGGTACAGGAGCTACGTGGGACAGTAATTACATACATACATACATGCATTCATACACACACACACACACACACACACACACATATATATATATATATATATATATATATATATATATATATATATATATATATATATATATATATATATATATATATATAAAACGTTTTTTTCCGAAACCGTCAATGGTGTTATAAGTGCTCAACTAATGAGGAGCGGAATATCAACACAGATACAGGAAAAATATATATATTTTCCTGTATATATACATATATATATATATATATACACACACACACACACACACACACACACATATATATATATATACACACACACGCACACACGAAATATATATTTATATACAGTATATAAATTTCCTGTGTGTGTGTATATACTATAAACTGGATCTAGTTTACATTAGTGTGAAGAATGTATTGTATCGCATTCGGGGTGCAGTCCGAGATACCGTCGCCACAGCCGGGACGCGAACCCGTATCTCCTGCACCGCAAGCGACAACGTTAACCAGTCGACTAAAGGGTCCGACCCGTTAGCCAAGGACCAACGTGTCTACTTGTCCATGCACGTTACAGTATTCTGTTAAACAATTCGGTATTTATTTTTAAAAACAATCAATTACCCCTCTCTGTGTTTCCCCACACCTTATCCCCGTTTGTTCCTGACATCCCTTCCAAATCCCATCCTTGTCCGGCCTCTCCCTCCCATCCTTTGTTGCAACGTTACCCTTGCTTCATTATCTCTGGCACATGCAGTGCATCAATGCCTCTTCCGCATTTCAGCCATCTCACAGCGCGCGCACTTGTGAATTTACTTTCGCCAATAGAAACAGAGTCTTATTTAAACCAATGTAATCAAACCTCAACCTGGATCAAACTACCCCCCCCGTCTTCTACTGCTCCCTTTACACTCTGTGCTGTCTTTTGTAATAGTATATTCTGCCCTCGCTGCCCTCATCCCACCTTTTCTGCCCAAGTTTCGACGTTTTCTCCTGGATTTGCGCTTTATCGTCCCCTTTTCCAAATGGTATGTCAACAAATATACACTTCATATTTTTCAGCCATCCACCTCTTACTCCCACAGCAGCGGGTATCCAACCAATTCTGTTCCCTAAAGGAATTTGAAATTGTGGGACGTATGCTCCTGTCCCTACACAATCGCTTTGATATGTTGAGCCATCAACAAATATCTGTGGTCAAGTCAGTCTTATTTGTGTAGCCCATTATCACAAATGACAAATGTGCCTCAGGGGGCTTTACAGCAACACAACATCCTGTCCTTAGACCCTCGCATCAGATAAGGAACAACTCCCTAAAAACCCTGTAACGGGGGGGGGGGGGATAGGAAGAAACCTCAGGGAGAGCAACAGAGGAGGGATCTCTCAACATGCAATGGATGTTGTGTTTACAGAATAAATCAGCATTAAATCCCCATTAACAGAACACAACATTGAAAGAGGATAACAGACTTATAATGGAATCGTAGAACATATGAAGAATAGGATGAGGAGGATGCCGAGCGGTGTCCAGATGCCACCGGTGTCGTGTTTGCAAAGAAGATATATGCTCGTGAGACAAACCGTGAGCTAAATATGGAACAGTTTTATTATCTTCCGCTTCGCCGGGACGCATCAACTCCTCCCGCCCCGGCCTCCTTCCTATCGGTCAACCACAATGATACCACATATCCCCTTTCCAGAGAACGAAGGGGAGACTAGCTTTGTCTCACCACACTTGAGAGGATTATTCTGCCTCTTCTGCAGAAAGGTCTGACCCTGTCTAATTCCTGTGAGGAAGAAGAACAATGTTAACATGGTTCACATGGTCTTATTTCAGTTCTCAGGCTCTCCTTCTTTCAGTTCACTTGGGCTTCACTATGGCCCTCCCTGACCTGGTTCTGAGTGTGGGGGTCTCTGCAGGTGAGTCTTGGGGTACCACAGCAGGTGACGTGGGAGCCTGCTCAGAAGTTGGCTCTGGCGTTTTTGTTGTGGTGGAGAATCTCTGACTTGCGTGGGTGTATGTCGAGGTAACAGGTGCTGGCAGCTGCGTCTCGCCACCCCTGAGGTAGATCCACCAAGTAAGACCTCGGAGTGGAATGGTTCTGGAGGACCATTCCAGACACCTTGGAGTCGGTTACCCATATCCGTTCTCCTGGTGACAACTCACTAAGAGCTTTAGCACGGTGACGCCTGTTACAGTTGTGAGCATCCAGTGGTGGATCTAGAGATTTTTTTCCTGGGGTGGCAAGAGGTGGCAGCTACCACCCCCTTGCCACCCTGTAGATCCGCGCCTGTGAGGGGGAGGGGGGATTCTAAATCGGCGACTTCTGTTTGAGATGAGTTTGGTGCGGGTCTCATTGACCTTCACCATGCATGTACATAAAATATACTTTAAAAACATATTATTTGATTTATAAATGGGGCGGCAAGACTGTGTCCCAGAGGTGGCAGCTGCCACCCCTTGCAACCATGTAGATCCGCCCCTGTGAGCATCTGACGTCCCCTTCTTCTGATCCTCCCGGGCGAACGTGATGGTGTCAGGCACTGCAGGGTCCAGCTGAGAGGGAAGAGTCGGCCCATGAGGAGCTGGGCTGGGCTGTAACCACTCTAGAGAGGTGTGGTTCTATAGGCAAGTAGAGCCAGGTAGGGGTCTCCCGCCTTTGTCATGAGGTTTTTCACGGTCTGGACTGCCCGTTCTTCTTCACCGTTACTCCGTGGGAACCTTGGGCCGCCGGCGACGTGTTTGGACGCATGTGAAGCCGCAAAGGAAGCGAAGGCTTGTTCAGAAAACGGTGGCCCATTATCCGCCATCACGACCTTCGGGATGCCATGGTGGGCAAAAACTGACCTCAAAGGAACAACGACGTCGGTGAACCTAGTGTGAGATAATTGTGCAATCTCAACGTACCTGGAGAAACATGACAAGCAGGTAAGTTTTGTTTCCCAGGGTGTTGTGATGGCATGAGTGGCTCTTTGTGATTGTGTCATTCTTGGATATCTGAGTCTCATCACCAGCCAGCCAGCTCTAGCTTGGTCTAGTCGGAAAGGCACGAAGTGAGGAAGCCTCTTGGATGAGAGGCGAAACGTCTTCACGGATATATACCAAGTCCAGTTGCACTTGATTCAACTCCTTTGGATAACCATGACCCGGATGAATGACAACATTCACAGACACGTCATTCTTGTATATCTGAGTCTCATCAGCAGCCAGTCAGACCAGCTTGGTCTAGTCGGAAAGGCACGAACTGAGGAAGCCTCTTGGATGAGAGGCGAAACGTCTTCACGGATATATACCAAGTCCAGTTGCACTTGATTCAACTCCTTTGGATAACCATGAAGACCCGGATGATGAGAACATTCACATTCTTGTATGCATGTCCTGCAGTTCAGCACCATGCTGTTCACTTGCCGGCTGAGTCCTGGCCACCACACAGACTGGCGAGCACATGCTTTACACTTCACCACATCTTGGTGTCCTTCGTGTAGTTTGGCTAGCACATCGTTCTGCGTTGCTGAAGGTATTACGAGCCTCGTGTCTTTCAGCAGTACGCCATCTTTCACTGTGAGTGTAGCTTGCTCTGGCCAGCGGTCCCCCCGTCCCACTTTTCTGACACCAGTGTAGCCAATCGGGGGGGCAGCCGGGAATCCGCCGCAGCCGGGACGCGAACCCGGCGACTGCGCTAACCAGTCGACTAAAGGGTCCTACTAAAGGGCTAGCGGGTCTAGTCATCGTTACACTAGTCCGCTGGTTCTCCTCAGAGCTGGCTGTTAAGCTGTTTGCCTGAATCTCCGTATCCATTTTGTCCGCTCGTGCGGCCTGGAAAAGTCAGAGCTTTCCGGCGGCTGACTGCTAAACGTACTGGATGTGTTGGCCTTCCTGCTGGCTCCTTCCCAACTCTGCTCGTCTGCACTGTTTGGATCCGGTTTCACGGCACTTCTGACACCATGTCGTGCTTGCAAAGAGAATATATGCACGCGAGACAAAGTGAAGATGGAGCAGGTTCGTTTTGTTTTGATAAACTCCTACAAGAATACCACAACCGGAACAGCCCAGGACCTGGGCCAAGCGACCACCACCACAACCATGTAGTCAACTCGGGGGGCAGCGAAGCCGGGACGCGAATCCGGGTCTCCCGCACCACAGACGACTACGTTAACCACTGCGCCACCGTGCCGCCAAAACAAGTACCAGTGTGTACCTAAGTGGGTACCAGTGCTTGTCGCTGGGGCAGTACCTTCCTGAAGTACAACAATGTACCCATGCAATTGTACTTCATTGCCTTTTAAGTACCTTTGTAACCTTTCAGCTTATGGAAAGATACATATCTGATCCTTCAAAGTACAATATTGTACCTCTTGCTGTGACGTACCTGTGAGCACAGAAGTGTACCTCTCCTGTGCCTCAGTTTCTGAGAGTGTCTTACATATTACAACATATTTAACCCAAAACCGGTCACATGAAACTGATAAGGGCTATGACGTGTGTTAAAATCAGCGCACCACATGTCTCTTCTTCTACCATGTTCAGTTGCAATGAACATTTCTGCACTCAACTTCTATAGGCTTCCATTTTGGTGACGTCACCACATTTAAAGGGCCACAGATGGACGCGAACGCTTCAAAAACGTATCGTGGCAATTTCTCACTGTGGCCATAAAACGGCAGATTAGATTTACAGACATGTCTGAGACTTACCCAAACGGCTACTGAATGAATTTCGTGCCGGATGAAAACAAGCGGCTGGGTAATAACGACTCCTGCGGCCCGACATAGTATTTTCCACTCACCCTTATCTCCTCGTCCAGGATTCGTACTCCTAGTTATCTATTCCGACTTCACGCCCGCCTGTGTATGACGTGATAAGACTCGGAGCTCATGCAGACGTCGAGGCGTTGAGATGACGTCACGGGGCCGTCACTGTGTTGGGGGGGGGGGTGGTATTTCTGTTCGCTCGTGGGATTTCTTTATTATTTCAGCGGGCCAGCCGACATAGTGTCTCGGAGGCTAGTGTCATGTCGCGCTTATGAGCCTCCGCGTGAACAGGAAGGAACCAGCCCCCCAGCGCGCGCTGTTGCAGAACCTCCGCCCCGGCCCTGCCCCGCTGCTGCTGCTGCTCCTGCTGCTGCTCCTGCTGCTGCTGCTGCCTGAGGAGGCGAACGGCGTCATCGGCGGTCTCCTCTCCACACACGCGGCGTAACGTCCGCTGCACGGGACCCGCGCCTGTCGGAGGTAGGACACGTTTCGTACCCGTATCCACCTGTTTTCTAAGCGCGGGGCAAACGAGGTGCGTCTCTGCGGTGCTGCGGGCGCACTTGACTCGCGCCCCCCTCGGGGAGGATGCGGACGGGGCACGAGGATGATGGAGCGTCACACGCTTTCTGAAGGCGCAGGCTGCAGGCCGAGGATGCTGCGCGTCGCTGGCCCGTTCATCCAGTTCGGTTCGGTTCGGTTCGGTCGGAGCGGCCGTTCGCAGCTGCTTCGTCCTAGAGGCTGTTTCTAGAATGGCGAGCGGGTCGTCCGAGCCATCTTGTTTTGCTGTGATTAGGCGTTTTTCCAGCTTTAATCTCCGTCGGAACCCCCCACCCCCACCCCCCGTAGTTAAAGCGGGTCAAATACCCTGTCCCGGTTAGTCCCGGTTAGTCTGGTTTCACGATCTGCAGATAATAGTCATCCATGATGTCATTTTTTATGTTTTCCTTCTGTTTTTTTGGCGGGGGGGGATGGGGAGGGAGGGGAGGGGGTGTCTCCCGTGTCTCCTATCTAATTAGATCGCCTACCTTCGTCCGACTTTGACGTGGCAACCAATAATAATTAAAGCGATGTGTAGATCTCTGCCTCGCGACAAGGTGGACTTTGACTGGCGGTGACGGAGCTATGGGAGCGACTAGGAGTCGACAGTTTGCTTAGCTGGACAGACGCGTCCACATGGACACTCGTCGTGTGGGGGCAGCTCACACATACCTGACCGCATATTCATATTTTGTTTTTTTTACCAAGATATGATATGTACCTGTACACCAGCACAAACGATGCTGTAGTGTGCGTGAGTGTGTGCGTGTGTGTGTGCGTGTGTGTGCGTGAGTGTGAGCGTGAGTGTGTGCGTGAGTGTGTGCGTGTGGCAGGGCTAATGGACCTACACTAAGGTTTCAGTTCACTGATGGGTGTCTGGCGTTAAAAGCTCTTCCTGATAAGACTGTCGCCCCCCCCCCCCCCCCCCACTGGCTGCCGGACGCGCGGAGCACTCAGACTGCTGCTGCTCAGCCTCAGAGGGACGGATCAGTGTCAGATTCGCTCCCCGGCTGCTCAGTCCAATGACCGGCCGCCAGAAGAGATTATCTTCCTTACCCACTAGAGCGCATCAGTCCGTCCACCAGACCTCTCGGTGCTGTACTGTACAGTCTCACCATGTGGATTAGTTTGCGACAGATCCTTCTATTCGAGGAGGACCTGGTCCCTGGAAACCATAGGTTGTTAGAGTCTACGTTATGGACATAGCTCAGATATCTGTTTCATTTATCGATGTTTTGCAGTGTGCGCGTGCCCGCGCGTGCATGCGTGCCCGCGTTGGACGTGTGCACGTTGTTTGCAAGTGCTGGTCTCCGGAGGACGCAGTGTGTAACCGTAGCAGTAGTCGTTGGGGGCTGGCTGGGCGTTGACTCGACTGGGCAAGCTGATAAACAGAGGAGGAGGTGGGAGGTTAAGAGGAAGAGGAAGACAAAGGGTGGACTGAAGGTCGTAGGAGGGCGGTGTAGAAGAAAGTGGAGGTGAAGTGTTTCTGAGGGGGGGGGGAACACATCTGGATTTGAGTGGCGGTTCAACGCATTCATTCTGCAGGAAGTTGTGTGGACAGCCCCCGTGTGGTCTAGGTACGAGACTCTCGTCCTGCGAGTGGCTTAGCTGTAGGAGAACTGCAATGGCTTCGCCGATCCTCTCTATCCTCTTCCCCCAAAATCAGCCCCGACGCGAGTCTGATAAGAAGTGAGCACCGAATCTGAATCATTCACAGACTCTCTTTGTCTCCGATGGATAAATGTTAAAAAGCCCAAGGCACCTTACAAGGACCACGTGTTTTCTGACCCAACAAAACGAGACGACTGGAAGCGAAGGGTGCGAGAACATCCTGAAACAACCCATTGCCCTCGAGAAAGAATAACTTTTGACCATGTGTAATGGAGCGATTCCTTCTGAAATTAAAGTCCACAATAATGATGTCATAGTTATGATGTTTTCACGTGTTTTAATTTGATCATTTATTCTGACACCCCCCCCACCCCACCCCACCCCACCTCTCTTTCAGAGCCACCCGGTTCAAACAACAGTTGGGTTCCTCTTCAGTCATGCAGAAGGTAACCATCATCAGGAAGCCCGAGGGGCCTTCGGACACGTGGACTACTTTGACTTAACACCTCTTTAACTCATTTAGTTTTGATTAACGCCGGCAAACATGTTTTGGGGAACCCAGGCACACTGCTTGACCTTTCTGATTGCAGGTTGCACAGGTGGAGGGAGGACTGGCTCAGGTTAACCTGCACTCCTCCCGTGGTCCTAGTGCCCCTGGCTCACCTGCCACCAGCGTCACTGTAAATATCGACCCGGCCTGTACACAAATATATACTATACCCATCTTTACATGGTGGCTGGTCCCACGTGCACTCTAACCTGTCTTTACATCCTGTGTCTCCAGGCACGCGTGAATGACCAGGTGGTGGGCTACAGAGATCTGGCTGCTCTGCCCAGAGATAAAGCCATCCTCCACGTGGAGAGACCTGATCTAATGACATACTACCCCCACCATGTCTTCTCATCCTCCGACCAACCACGAAAGGAGGTACACGTGTACACGCCCGCATTCACACATATGAATATCGTCTTCTTCGCTTCTTCCTTTTACATGCTCCCTCCAGGGGTCGCCACGGCGGATCCACTGTGTCTTCCTGTCCTCCTCCTGTCCTCTGCAGCTTCCTCTGTCACACCGGCCACCTGCGTGTCCTCCCTCACCACATCCATGAACCTCCTCTTTGGCCTTCCTCTTCTCCTCTTCCCTGGCAGCTCCATATTCAGCATCCTTCTCCCAGTATACCCAGCATCTCTCCTCCACACATGTCCACACCATCTCCATCTTGTCTCTCTTGCTTTGTCTCCAGACCGTCCAACCTGAGCTGTCCCTCTAATGTACTCGTTCCTAATATCATTCCTCTCCCTGACACCATCACCTCCTCATCACCTCTGTGCCGATGCTGCCTAGCTACGTTCTCCCCGTCACCACCTTGCAGTCTCTAATCCCTTTCAGATTGCTCCTCCTACATACGATGTAGTCCACCTGTGTGCACCTTCCTCCACTGTTATACTACATCAGCTGTGTTCCTCCCTCTTCGTGAAATAAGTATTCACCACAGCCATTTCCATCCTTTTAACAAAATCCACCACCATCTGTCCTTCCACACTGCTCTCCTTGACACCATATCTACCCATCACCTCCTCATCACCTCTGTTCCCTTCACCAACATGCCCATTGAATCTGCTCCAATCACCACTCTCTCCTCCTGGGGTACCCTCTCCACCAACCACTTCATCCAACTCACTCCAGAATTCTTCTTTCTCTTCCATCTCACACCCAACTTGTGGTGCATATGCACTGATAACATTCAGCAATACACCTTCGATTTCCAGCTTCATACTCATCACTCTGTCTGCCACTCTCTTCACCTCCAGTACACCCTTGACATGCTCTTCCTTCAGAATTACCCCTACCCCATCTCTCCTCCTATCCGCACCATGGTAGAAGAGTTTGAACCCACCTCTGATGCTCCTGACCTTACGCCCCCTTCCAGCTGATCTCTTGCACACACAGTATGCCCACCTTCCTTCTCTCCATCATATCTGCCAGTTCTTTCCCTTTACAAGTCATTGTAAAGGATGCCCCCTTCTCCTTTGCCCAACAGTAGCATAGTTTCCACCACCCTGCTGGCCAGCAGTACCGGTGGTGGTCGTTGGTAACCCGGGCCTCGACAGATACAGTATGGAAATCTAGTTTATGATCCGCATATTTGATTTGCCCTGAAAACTGCAGTCATCAATCCACTCTTAAAAAGGAATAATCTAGACACTTCACAATGAACAGTTATAGGCCCATGTCAAACCTCACATATTTAAGTAGAATAATTGAAAACGCTGTTTTCCAGCAGCTCAACAACGTTTGGCACTAAACAACAGATTTGACGTCTTCCAGTCAGGATTTCGACCACACCACAGCACTGAGACTGCTCTTGTTAAGGTCTTCAATGACATCCGCTTAAACACAGTGGCAGAATCTCAATACTGGTATCATTGGATCTCAGTGCTGCATTGACACAGTTGAACAAAATATTACTAGATCGATTAGAAAACTGGTGGGCCTTTCTGGCACAGCACTGAACTGGTGTGAATCCTACTTAAAGGACAGGGACTACTTTGTGTCTATAGGTAATTACAAATCTGAGCATACAAAAAAGACCTGTGGAGTTCCCCAAAGCTCCATTCTGGGGCTACTTCCGTTTAAAATCTATACGATCCCACTAGTTAAGATTATGGAAAACAACAAAATATGGTATCACAATTATGCAGATGACATGCAGATTTTCACATGGCCATTGAAACTCTAGTTAATGGGCACGACTGTATTTGCACATGAAACTGGTCGTTGGTTTCAGTCGTTATACATTTGTCGTCTTTTTACAATGCTGTGATTGCAACAATCCCTAATCCTCTGTGAATAGCACCGGTGGCCTTTGAAAATCTAGTTAAAGGTCACACCCATTTTTGCATATGAAACTGGGGGTTGGTTTCAGTCGTTACATTTTTTTTAGGGCGTTGCTCCTTATCCTACATGTCTTTGGACAGTCCAAAGACCTACATGTCCAAAGTCATGTAGGTCAGGTGAATCAGCCAAACTAAATTGTCCCTAAGTGTGTTTGTGTGTGTGTGTGTGTGTGCCCTGTGATGGTCTGGTGGCCTGTCCAGGGTGTCTGGTGTCTCCCCGCCTGCCACCCAATCGATGCTGGGATAGGCTCCAGCATCCCCGCGTCCCTGAGTCCATGAGCCATAAGTGAGTTATGAGTCCCATAAGCGGTTTGGATAATGAATGAATGAATGAATGAATATTTGATTTGGCAAAGGTTTTACACCGGATGCCCTTCCTGATGCAACCCTCTGCATTTATCCGGGCATGGGACCAGCATTAAGAGTGCCCTGGCTTGTGCATCCTCAGTGGCTGGGTTTCGCACATCAATATTGTATTCAAACAAAAAATCCAAATCAATTGCGCTTGAAGGTAAAGCACGCGGACTAGTCTAATGCAGTTGTGTTTTTGTGATCTCCAGAGATCCCTTTCTCCTCCCTCCATATCTCCTCTTCAGTCTCCTGAGGTAAGAGCCTGACCCAAACTCTTGACTTTGCTGTGGCATGTCCCACTGACAACAGCGATGTAAGCTTTTAGTGATGACTTTGTGTTCATACCTTTCCCTGAAAATGTTGCGTGGTCAGAATTTGTTTAAATTAGCTTTAATTTAATTAGTTTTCGCCAGTTCGAATCCCCGTGTTACCTCCGGCTTGGCAGGCGTCCCCACAGACACAGTTGGCCGTGTCTGCGGGTGGGAAGCCGGATGTGGGTGTGTGTCCTGGTCGCTGCACTAGCGCCTCCTCTGGTCGGTCGTTGCGCCTGTTCAGAGGGGGAGGGGGGACTGGGGGGAATAGCGTGATCCTCCCACGCGCTACGTCCCCCTGGTGAAACTCCTCACTGTCAGGTGAAAAGAAGCGGCTGGCGACTCCACATGTATGGGAGGAGGCGTGTGGTAGTCTGCAGCCCTCCCCGGATCGGCAGAGGGGGCGGAGCAGCGACCGGGACGACTCGGAAGAGTGGGGGGTGATTGGCCGAATACAATTGGGGAGAGAAAGGGGGGGGGGGGGAAGAATGACATTGTTAACTTATATTATGTGCTTCTATGCACCCTATGCATTGCCTTTGCGCACAGCCTGTTGACACCTATATATAGATACACCTATATATATACACCTATATATATACACCTATATATACACCTATATATACATACATACATACATACATACATACATACATACATACCTATATATACCTATATACATATACATATACATACATACATACATACACACACCTATATATACACCTATATATATACATACATATATATACCTATATATATACATATATACACATACATATATACACATACATATATACACCTATATATACACTTATATATACACCTATATATACACCTATACATATACACTTATATATATATATATACATATACACTTATATACATATACACTTATATATATATATATATATATATATATATATCGGACTTGAACCTAGGTTTTTGGCACTTACTTGCGTTGTTGTCCCCTGACTAGATCCTTGCTTGCGTTGTATTAACTCTCAGATGTACGTCGCCTTGGATAAGTCTGCTAAAGGAAATTGTAACATTGTAACATCATTGATCACAAGCAGCAGCCAATCAGAAAGCGGGAATTTTGCGTCGGCGGAGCAGAATATCCCTCTTGTTAATGTGTCACCATGGAAGAAACTCTTTATTGCCCGCACGGGGAACCGGGGAATGCCAAGCGTCCATTTCCCCGAGCTGACGCAGCGACGGGCTCCCACGTGGCTTCTGTTGATACATTTTGGGTTGGCTTGAAACGTTGCCATGGGGAACCAAACCGAACCAAAGGCAAAACGCGACAAAGTAGCAACTCCCCCGCGAGCGTTTAAGGCCCCTGTCGCTGTTAACACAATGTCACTGCTCTCATGTAATGTCGGTGATTTCGCGGCCATCGCCACAGGAAGTAGAATTGTGGTGAGAATGGCGCGTGACGGTTTCATCAGCCGAGCTCCTCTCTGTTTCTGCCGGTGATAGCTGAAGGCCCGCAGAGCCGAGAGTGAAAGTGGTTCTCCTGCATGTTCCATGCTGCAGCTCCAGGCTGGCCACAAGACCAGTGGCAGCCTCCAGCATTTCCATAGGCCAGGTACCCCCGCACGCGCACACGCACGCGCACGCACGCACAATATGAATACTGCCCTTTCTTTCCTTACTTGATGGATGTATGTTGTTAGATGTCTTTAGGGGTGGGCCGATTTACAGATCTCACGGTTCGATACCTCTCACGATTCGGGGCTCAGGATTCGGATTCGGTACGATCCAGTGGACGCCTCGGTGAGCACGAGGCAAACCACCGCTGCAGTTCTGTTTTTCCTTTATTTTAGAATCAGGCCCAACGTCTTGGCATTATCAAGGCACGTATTCAAACACAACGCAAGTGCAGAAGTTCTGACACCATTTTGTGCCATCTCTTCTTGTTGTGTAACACAACTACTTTACTCTAAAAGCTACTACAACGACCAAGGTCGTTATTTTGACCGTTTTGGATTCTCAAAGTTTAACGAGTTTATGGGGGGGGGGCAGATACAGGCCTGCCGCTCCCCGAATGCTCCTAAAATTGCATACATTTACATTCAAATGAGTTTTAGATCAACCGCACAAAAAAAGTTATGATAAAATCTACCTAAAACGACCATCAGCGGTCAAAATGACCGTGTGTAATTTGCGCATCATGGTGCGCGTCATGTCAGTATTGATGAGGTGTGTTGTTTGCATCATTTCCTTCACAACGTTCAATTCTTTTTTACATGTCCCGTTTTATAGGCCTTGTTAGGTTTGTTAGATCAGCGATATGTGTTTTCCGTGTTGTTCCTCAGGTATTATCTCAACATGTCTGGGCACAGGCGTCGCAGTGTTTACAGGCGTTGGACGGCGGCCATTTTAAATTGTTTCAAAAATAGTAGCAGTGTTTCTCAACCCAGTCCTCAAGGACCCCCTATCCTGCAGATGTTCATTGTAACCCTGCATAGGTAGCCCTACTTGTACTTACTCGACCAATCATCTCGCAGCACTTAATTATGCAAGGTGTGCAACGTCTGACAAAATTCATTGCTGACTGGTTGAATAACTACAAACAGGTACCTATTCAGGGTTGCAAAGAAAATATGCAGGATAGGGGTTCCTTGAGGACTGGGTTGAGAAACACTGATAGTAGTGTAACGATCACGGATGTGTAGACTCGCTAGCCCGCTGGCTGACGGGTCGGACCCTTTAGTTGACTGGTTAACGTAGTCGCCCGTGGTGCGGGCGACCTGCCAGCTAGTTTCATAACAGACATACTAACATATGCAATGCATTCATATCTCCATTGGGTCGTTAGCTTGACAGAATATAGAGTTTAAAACCGGCGGTCATTTTGACCGCCCATGGTCGTTTTAGGTAGGAGTGAAATCCCGCTCATTCTAGTTCTAGTTTAACACAATGGGGGACGTCTCGAACCGTGAAGACCGTATCAAATGATTCGGAATTCGATCCAGTATCGTCCCATCCCTAATGTCCAGCTGTACATAGTATATTGAGTTGTATGTTTTCTTGTGTTTCAGATAAAGGTACCAACATATACAGCAAACCTCCCATCTACAAACAAGGTACATTCTGTCAGCATCAACCTGTAATCACCAATTTCTGCCCATTCCTGTCTTCCCCACTGAACCAGGGCTTGGGTTTCACTGTCTTTACAGATATCATTAGACACGTAGAAGGGGGCATCATTGAGTCGTCAAAGTTCCCAGCCGCTCAGCGACCAGACCCAAACCTGCCTTCCAAAATAGAGACCGAATACTGGCCCTGCCCTCCCTCACTGGCTGCTATGGGTAACGCACACCTGCACCGGAACATAAAGTGAACTGCAGTGGCAGCATGTGCTAATGGTTTCTCCTCTTTCGCTTCTTCTTTAGAGATAGAGTGGAGGAAGAAGAAGGTCCAAGAGGAAGATGAGTTTGAGGACCTGACTGAAGATGCAAAGACCATACATGAGCAAGAGCTTGAGAAGGTGCTTGTGGCGGCTTGTGAAGTTGTGCCTGCAAGTCTGCATTGGTGTGTGCATAGCTGTGAGTTGCTGCAGGCTTGATCACCCCTGTCTCCATGTTTGTGGCGTCACCAGATTAAGTCTAACCTGGGCCGCCTCATCCTCAAGGAAGAGAAGGAGAAGGCCATTCATTTCCGCAGGAAGACACAGTCCCTGCCGGACAGAACACACATGCATACTAGTAAGACCGACTGCATGCTCATGATGTGTCTCATGTTTGGGGTGACCACTGCCTTAGTGTGGTTTGAATTCCTTTCTGCCAGGTATGTCCACAAGTGCATCCAAGTCCGCCTCCCGTCCAGGCTTGACTCGGGTAAGTGCGCGTGTTTGTACGTGTACATATTTATCTAGACACCCAAAGCGCTTCACATCGGAGGGGTGAAACTCGCTTCAACCGCCACCAATGTGTAGCACCACCTGGGGGGGGGGGGGGCTGATTAGGTGGCCAGGTGGAGAGAGCCAGGTTGGGGATTTTGCCAGGACACCGGGGAACCCCCTAGTCTTTGTGATAAGTGTCATGGGGTCTTTAATGACCACAGTGAGTCAGGACCTCAGTTTAACGTCACGGCATCTCCTACAGCAGTGTCCCCGTCACTGCACTGGGGCATTGGGGCATATTTGTTATCTTTATTAGGACCACAGGGAAGACTGCCCCCTACTGGCCCAGCAACACCGCTCCTGGCAGCAACTCACGTTTTCCCAGGAGGTCTCCCCAATGCTTCCTGGAGGGAAGGCTCGATGTGAATTTGTCATTATCGGCACAAAATTCTTCCTACACAAGCTGAAGTCCAAGATATTACAGATTCATGATTACAGTCAGATTATCCTATAAAACTTGAACGAATTGCCATACTTGTTGATACAGAGGGGGAACATGTAAACATCTGGTGAAATAACTTGACCCCCATCACCCTACCCAAATGCTTTAATCATCGACCACATTGCAAGCTGGACAACTGGCAGTCCTGAACTGAATGTCATGTTGTAAACGTGTCAACCCTTTCTTAACCCCCCTGTTTGTATCCCCACGTCTTGTGTGTAGATGCAGTCTGCAGAGTTCACGACAGACGGCGACAAGGCCCGGCCAGGTCAGTTTCCTCACGGCGAGGCCTTTGCAGCTAAAACGTCACACAACTGCCAGATTAAAGGGATCAGCAGTTGGATGGGTGGGTCGTTCAAACTGCAAGGCATAAAAAGTCAAGCTAAGATGTCTTCAGTGAAAACAAGCAGCAAGTTGTCACGGCAACAAACTGAGCTCATAGTCACTACTACACGATGCTTTCAGCCTGGAATATCCATTATTTGGCAATCCTTCCACTGCATTAGCTGTTTTAGGATGCTGTAGTGTATTTGCAGCCATAGCAAGTCAGTGGCCAGCTTAATTAAGGTATCATAATAATAATCATAATAATTTTATTTATGTAGCACTTTTCTAAAGCAATGCCACAAAGTGCTACACAAAAGAAGCAGAAGAAGAAGAAAAGGTATCCTGCACTCGGAATAAAAAGGTCCACTTTTGGGGAACCCTCCTTGTTTAGTAGGCCGACTCCAGTCCTGCTTGGGCGGCCCAGTGGGCCAGAGGTTAGCGCCGTCGCCTCACAGCAAGAAGGTCCTGGGTTCGAACCCCCGGGGTTGTCCAACCTTGGGGGTCATCCCAGGTCGTCCTCTGTGAGGAGTTGGCACGTTCTCCCCGTGTCTAAGGTGGGTTTCGTGCGGGTGCTCCGGTTTCCCCCACCATACATGTTAGGGTTAACGCGCCTGCCTGTGCCCCTGAGCAAGGCAGTGGGAAAAGAAGCAGAGTTGGTCCCCCCCCACTGTTCCCAGCTACACAGAGCACAGCTAGGATGGGTTAACTTGCAGTAACGGCATTTACCCACGGGGATTAATGATTTAATCATTCATTTAATTTGATTTAATTAGTATCAGATGTTGTGATGATGGTGCTAACTGGGTTGCATTGTTTTAATGTTTTAATGCTCATCAAACCAGTCAGATTACTTGTGCCTGGTGTTGATAGTCGAGGGCCTTAAACTGGTATTTCAGTAGCAGGGACTCCCCTCCTGTAGGCTGGAAAGGTGGATGATGAAAGCTGGTGCTGGTTTCCTTCACAGAGAACGGAACCTCTCAAGGTCAAGTCCATTTTATTTGTGTAGCCCATTATCACAAATTACAAATGTGCCTCAGTGGGCTTTACAGCAACACAACATCCTGTCCTTAGACCCTCTCATCGGATAAGGAACAACTCCCTAAAAAACAAACCCTTTAGCAGGGAGAAGAAACAGGAAGAAAGCCCAGGGAGAGCAGCAGAGGAGGGATCTCTCTCCCAAGATGGACAACGTGCAACGGATGTTGTGTTCACACAATTAACACAATACAACACTGAAAGAGCAGAACAGAATTATAACAGACTTATCAGATATCTGAAAAGGAAATGTGACGAGGAGGATGCCCGGTGTCCAGGTGGCGACCACCGTCACCATGGAAACAAGGGAGGAGGACAGACTTAACATGCACAAGGGGGAGACTTTACATCTCACCGTTCAAACACAGAAGAGAAAGGAGAAGACGTAATTCAGAGAGAGACAAAAGACATGTGAGAGAAGAGAACAGTTTGCAGTAGTCAATCTATACTCTATAATCTGGTGGGCAGAACAGCGGTTGGTAAATTCACCAAGACAGAAACCGACCCGCCATGCAGTCCAGGTTGTGAAGCACTCAACTTAAAGGCAACTAATTGTAAGCTAAGGCAAAAAGACGAGTTTTAAGTGTGGATTGAAAGACCTCACCAGACTCTTGACTGTCTGACGGCAGCAGGCCGGTTATTCCACAAGAACAGGAAAAGGCCCTGCTGCCACCAGCTGACTTCTTCTTCTTCTTTCTTTTTGTTAACTTTGGGTACACACAGGAGCCCCGTATTTCGAGAGTGAAGAGCTCGAGATGTAGGCTTGGGTACATGCTCAGTTGTCTTCCCAAGCTTTTCTAAGGGTTTCATTGCAAGGGAGGTGAGGGCGACCAGCCCTGAGACATTAAGAGCTTTGGGGCTACGAGATTTAGGAACAGGGTTGGCCAAAGCCTCCTTTTACAAATTTGGTACGTGACGAAGGCTCAAGGACATCGTAGAAACATCACAAAAGATAGAATCAGTTGCTTTGTACGAGACTCCAGTAAACTACTGCTGCTGTTGCCTGGACCCAGGCTCGTATTCACCCTTAACGAAGGGAAGAACTTTTCAACATCACTCTGCTCAAAGGCAAATGACTGTCTTTATGTTTGCACCTAATCCTTCAATGTTTTTTCTATGAAGTCACGTTGGTCAAATCTCAGGTAGAATTCATTAAGCGCACTGGCAAATTCAACGTCTGACCTGAAGCCACCCGCAGTAATGTTGCTGCATTTCCTGCCTCGCTGTAGGCCCACCGTCGTTCACATGACAGGTGAGGTTGAGCCAAGGTTCTCGGCAGCCAATTTGCTCTCAACTGTAGACTTATACTTGAATTTGGCCCTCCAAATTTCAGTTTCACTTCCTTTGTGGCTTCATATAGTATGTCAGAAACACCTACTTGCATCTTTTTCTGCAGAGTACACTTTCCTGCCTTACTCATCCAAGTCTTATTATTAGGATCGACTCCGATCTTCTTAATAGCAATGATCACATTCTTAAGGAAAGGTACATACAAACAGACTACATCAGTAAGTTAATTAATCTACCTTGCAAGAGTCCCTGAACACCTCCCAGTCAGTACAGTCAAAGGATCCCTGGAGTAAAAGAGCAGATTCCTCAGACTAAAATTTTAACCTCTTTGGTCTGGACTTTTTCTCTTTTAAGGACAGTTTTATAAGTAGGAGGAAGGAGCACACAACTGTATTCAGCAAAACCTAATCTGTTTAAAGGTTCCCCTGACTGAACTGTAACAGAGGTCAATGGTTCAGTCTGGTCAGCTGAATCCATGTTGGATAAAATGGTGACCATTTTTCGTAGCAGAGAAAAATAAAAACATCTCACACTACTCCTGCAGCACTGTCCAACCTTCTGGTGTCCATTGGTATGCTCAATATCTTCCAGACACAGAGAAACAAACAGGAGAGCTGGCCAGGCCTAGCTGGGATGGGCGCTCCAACCAATGCACGTGATGCTGCCCAGGAGCCCCACACAGTCATGTGTAAGGGTCCAAACAGAAACGGTTTATCAAGTAATATTTTGGTGAAACCCCCCATTTAGAACAGTTTGGGCATATATATGGACACCACAGAGTTGGATTATGCTGCAGGAGTAGTTAAAGGATCTTTTTTATGGACATTTTCATGCTTTTTTTTCTGCTGGGAAAACAGTCTCCATTAATGCATGCACTTTACCTGACAAAGAGCCAGCTGACAGGAAGTTCTGTTCTCTTTGAAAGGTGCTAGTACCAAATTTTAACACCCTCCTTCCCAGCCTACAAGGCCAACCAGGTATCACGAGATTTCGTGTCACAGTCACGGAATTTAATCTGCTGAGGGACACGATGTCACTGACATTTTCTTGTCTAGCACCACGAAGTCGTATCCTATGCATTCCTATGGGCCAAGTTCTTCTTGCACGAGTCACGTTATCAAGATGCTGGCTCTGGCTGGTCTGGCCTCCCAGGAGAATGCCAGTCACTTACATATATTTGAAAACACAAAAACTACGGCAGTTAGGTTTAGGGTTAGGGTAGTTTTTGTGTCTTGATAACGTGACTCGCGCAAGAAAAACTTGGCCCATAGGAATGCATTGGATTCATATTGGTCGTGCTGGACAAGAAAATTTCAGTGACATCGTGTCCCCCGGCACCATTTCATAGATTAAATTTTGCGACTATGACATGAAATCTTGTGATACCTGGTTGGCCTTGTAGGCTGGGAAGGAGGGTGTTAAAATTTGGCACTAGCACCTGACAAGGTGGAGTTCTTGATACTAATATTATAAATTCTGGTTAAGTTGATTTTAATAGTGTCATTGGTGTTGACCTGGAAGATTGTCAGATAGGTAATGCTCCATCACCGCATCAGTGTGATCACTCATAATGGCGTGGGCTTTATAGGTTTTTACCTTGCCTTCTCAGGGGGGTCATTACCTAAACCATGCATGGAAATGTACACAATAATAATCATCAGAATCATTTACTACGGAATACAAACACCTGGGCCTTCACAAGTACAGGCTGCCTTTGAGAACAGGATCTATTACAAGTCATCTGACTAGATGATTTGTTTTATCATCCATGGTAGCCCGGCAATGACATTCTTCAAATGGCTTTACCAGAAAAGAGGCCCGTTTAGGTATGATCAGAGGTTTATGTGCTATGACACGATACTCTGACCAAGTATCACTGTCTGTGAACTTCTTGGTGGACTAGTCTTTGAGAAATTGCCTCTTAACATCTCAGATAAACATTTGCCGTGAACTGGACGGTATTTACTCCTCCGTTTTTCTTTGCATCTCCATCCAGTGTATAGACATCACAGCCAAAGACCTTTATCTGTAGTCAGTATGAAACAAACTGATGTTGCTCTTGCCAACTTGCAACAAACCAGCATTACCTTAGTCACTTTTTAGGTATAACATAGCGGCAAGTTGAAAAATCTCTGCCGCTGAATTACCTGCAGAACTTTACCCACGCAACCGTCACCCAGCCACAACCTCCAAGTCACAGAGAAACCTGCTATGAGCTAATGAGCCGTCAGTGTCTTAATCATCTTAGAGACAACAGCCGTGTCGAAGGACTCACCCTCACTGTTCTTTGTGTCCCTTTATTAACTTAGGCATTTTAGAAGTTAGCCATCATTTATAAAGAAGACAATGCGCGACTACAACTAAAGAGCGTCCACTTGTAGTGGAACAGGGCAGTCTTAATGACTATATAATTTCCATTTTAAATTAATGTGCTCGAGATGGTATTTATTATTATAAGTCACCTTTGTGTTGTTTAATGTGCGATGATATTTGAGTAACAAGCGACAACACGAGCCCGGTCTCTAACTCTTAGCTTTAGACGAGTAAATGTTTAGTGTGAATAAGCAATGGGAGCTAACTTTGGAGAGGAGTTGTCTTCTAAGACCACCTCAGTACAGCGGAGGAGGAACCATTGCCTTGCCAGAACAAAGAAATAGAAAATGTAGCATAAATGCATAGGCTGGTAGCTTAACGTTGAAAGAGCAGTTTCAGACACGTGGGAGCATGTGCGTATGCGGGTTGTGAGCGTCTCGTACAGGCGGCGGTGCAATTCAGTCTGTGGGCCATCACACAAACTCGATGCTGAGAAACTCCGCTGGTGTCACTCTTCAATAATGAAAGGATAAAATGCAAAAACCGAAATAATTTGTTTGCAGACAAGATGGCAGATAATGACTCCGAAGGCAGCAAGTAGGTCCAACCCAGTCGCACGCACTTTAATCTATCAGATCGTGATACCATCACGATTATGACCTGCTTTACGTGATGTGGTCACGATCTGATAGAACCCTAACCCTAACCTCATTAGTCGGCGAGTCGTCACCACATCACGTAATTCAGGTCATAACCGCGATGGTATCACGATCTGATAGATTAACGGAAGTCCGTGCGACTGGGTAGGTAGGTCATGTCCCTAAAAACTCGTGCTTCAGACACGAATGTCCGAGTTGCACGAGCTCTTCGTTTTCAACCATTCAGGCGAATTGTTAGTTTAAATCGTAAACATTTTACGAGCTTGGTTTAATCATAATTATTATGTTAACTGTATCTTTGCGTTGTTTAGTTTTCCTTTAAGTGTGAGCAAAAAACACCAAAAAATGAGAAAAATTAAGTGTAACATTGGTGAACGCTCATTTTTCCACAGTGAAATTCAGAAAGGTTTTTCAGTTAACAAAGCATATTAACAAACAAACAAACAAACAAACAAACAAACAAACAAACAAACAAAATACAGGTAGTGCATTTTCAGGTCAGCATAGAAGTCCTGCTGTAAGCAGCAGGTCTGGGTGAAGGGTGATATTCTGGGCTGCAGGATTACAACACTTTCAGGCTAACAGGGTGACCATTGGTACCCCGCGTGCTCATCCTTCTCTTCTTCTATTGCAGCTGCTCAGGTAAGACCGGCTCTCACTGTGTGTGTGTGTGCGTGCGTGTGTGGCACGTGCATGGCCAGTAGAAACCTCAGTGACGTGGGTCTGCTAACCTCAAGTACTTACATGTATTAACAGATCCATTTTGGTTTTTGTTTTTGCACGTACTTTTCTTCCATTCATTCTGAGTTTGTGTGCAAACTGTTCAGTGTGACGCTTCCCCTTTCTGCCCCCCCCCCCGCCCCCCCCCCCGAGACTGCGTCTCCTGGCACATGTGCAGTTCGTGTGCATCCGTTTCCTGCGCCGTACGTGTTAATCTTGCATCTTCATAACATTATTATGGGCCTTGTGTTTGTGCAGGGTGTCTGGGGCTGCTCTCTTCTGCTCGTGGTGTTTTGTGTTGTTTTGTGTTATTTTGTCGGCTTGTGCAGCAAGGTTTACATGCAGAGATGGGCAGTATTTCAATTAAAGTGTCTGAAACGCACGTTTAATTACTTTTGATGACTTTATATGTATTTGATCAGTCTGGGGGAAAAAACAACAGAGTGTAATATATTACCTCTGGGAACATTATTTTGGATTTGGAAAATAAAATACCGTAGCGAATTCAAGGGGGCAGCTGGGATCTAGTGGGATCTCCCGCACCACGGGCGACTGCGCTGACCAGTCAGCTAAAGGGTCCGACCCGTTATCCAACGGGCTCGCGAGTCCACACACCCGTGGATCTTTACATTACCCCCCCTCCCGATGGCCTCACGGTCTCACCAGCCCACTTCTGACACCAATGCAGCGAATTCGGGGGGGGGGGGCAGCCGGGAACCGCCGTAGCCGGGACGCGAACCCGGATCGCCTGCACCACGGGTGACTGCGCTAACCAGTCAGCTAAAGGGCCCGACCCGTTAGCCAAGAGCTAGAGGGTCTACACATCCGTGGTCGTCACAATGCTTTTCAGCAGAGATCAGACTTGAGCGCCCCGACCGACCAGACGAGGCGCTAGTGCAGCGACCAGGATACATACCCCCAATTGACACGGCCTTGTGTCTCTAGGGACGCCCTACCAAGCCGGAGGTAACACGGGGATTCGAACCGCCGATCCCCGTCTTGGTAGGCAGCGGAATAGACCGCTACGCCACCCGCACGCCCCCAGAAGACAAATTCTGACTCTCCAGACGCTTAAAAAAATGTTTTTTTAATACAAAATACATGTATTTAAATGAAATACATGTACAGTACAATACCAGTACTGCAGTTTATTCCGACACATTTTGGCACCTCTAACCTGTTAGACGATGAAATACCTCTGCCCATCTCTGCTCACATGAGTATATTTACATATAACGTGTCCATCATTGCCTGTGGTTTGCTGGTCTGCTGATGCGCCTGCGTAGAACGGCGAGGCATTAAGGGAGCGGATGGACCGAGGAAACTCGCTGCCGAGTATCCTTGAGCAGAAGGTGAGCACCGCACCTCTTCTGTTGCACACAGCTTTTTAACGCAACTTACAGAACTGACAAGTCGCCACGGCGGCTCACAACCACAGTTAGGACTTGCTGAACCTCCACTCCAGGTCGTGGAGCCCTGCACAGGTGACGTCACAGTCCACCAACCAGTTCCTGTGCTTCACGGTCTACTGAACTGGAAATTGAAGGAAATAAAAGCACAAACACCCGGCCGTTAACAGCACAATGCCGTTTATCTCTTGTTGTCTGCATGTGTGCCATAGATCTACTCCTACGAGGCGCTCGTTGTTTCCCACAGGGGGCGCTGCAGACTGCCACCAGGAGTCGACCGCACCCGTCTGGAGGTGCGTATGGGAGGCCGCGTTGCCATGCAAAACCCTCGTGTTGTCCGCACACTCTGCATACTGCCCTCGTGCTCGGGGTCATTTATGACCCGCCTCCATTAATCGTCTAAATTAAAGCAACTTAATTTGATTCAAAACCCCGAATCTGTTGTGCTGCTGCCCTCCTTCTCAGTGCAGAAAGACTGCATTTAATCAGACGCCACTCGTTTTTATTACAACACACCTGCCACACTTGTTTTCTTTACTGAGGTAGATGTTTATTATTATTACTCTTATTATTATTATTATTGCTTAAGGTACTGCATAGGTGTAGAAATGAACTTTTCAGCAAGAGATGGCACTTGTATAGTGTAAAAAAGTAGCAGAAATGTGCACAAAGAAGTTGTTGTCTTAGGGTCAAACATGACCCTAGGACAACCTTGGCACCCTAGTGGTGGAAATATAAACAAAAACAATGGCTGACTTTTTCTCATGTTGGGGTCACTCTAGGAAAGGTCATCACATTTCAGGTTGAAAAATGACAATTTAGAGTCTTTCCTCTGCCGTTGAACACGGATGCGGGTCGGGCCGGGCACCGTTCGGATTCTAAGGATTCCGATTCCGATTCTGCTCTTCGAGCCCGGTTCTTAACGTTTCTCGATTCCGGTTCTTTGAGGGGCGGGGTCAAAACAGGTCACCTGCTTATTTACATTATTTATATTTACATTTACAACAACCGTCTTCATGCACGACGACGAAGAAATAAAGACGCAGTCACACCCTGGTCCGGACTACCAGGTATTAAACTCCTTAGATTAGACCAGTCCTTTTCTAGAAAAATGAGCATGTCTGCCTTCTCGTGCTGTATACGCGAGCGCTCAGCTCAGAAAGAGCACGGGTCAGTATTTGCATACAGTTTAAGTTGTTTGCTGTGTCGCTGTTGCGGTTAAGACACACGTTATTAGCTGTCCCCTACCCCACTGCAACGAGGAGGCGCTGCTCGCTGTGTGCCCAGGGTTGCTGAAGAGGACGCCGGGGCAGGAGACGAGACCGGCGCAACGTGTCCAACACGGTGTCCAGATGGACAAATATGGCCAAGCACCTTGGCCTATACTATAGGCCAGTGTTTCTCAACCCAGTCCTCAAGGAACCCCTATCCTGCAGATTTTCTTTGCAGCCCTGAATAGGTACCTGTTTGTAGTAATTCAGCAATGAATTTTGTCAGACGTTGCACACCTTGCATAATTAAGTGCTGCGAGATGATTGGTTGAGTAAGTACAAGCAGGGCTGCCTATAGAGGGTTACAATGAAAATCTCCAGGATGGGGGTTCCTTGAGGACTGGGTTGAGAAACACTGCTCTAGGCCAAGGTGCTTGGCCATGTTTCTTGTGCGTCCTCCCTTGCACGGAATGACCTCTGCCACAGGCGTCGCACTGAGCCAAGCCTTCCACACGTCCGACCGCCGCTTGCTCTCTTGGTCCATGATGGCGCGCATTTAACCTGCGGAGGCGGAAACTACGGAAGCCGCGCGCCGCCGCCACGGCAACCGAACCTGACTTTAGCGCGAGGTACATTTACTTAGGAAGCGATGGGCAGAATCGAAATGTGAAATTCTCAGCGATTCCTTTGGAATCGGAATTTTTGGAACCGGTTTCTCGATGCCCGACCCTAGTTATGGGCCATTCTGACCCGTTGACAACAGGAGGGGACATATCGGAGAGAACGAGAGTCTAGTTTGACTCTTCTTCTTTTGTCTTCCCCCCTCTCAGAGACACCTGGCTACCGAGGAGTTCGGGCGGCTGTTTGGAATGACTATCGCCGAGTTTGACCGCCTGTCGCTATGGAAACGAAACGAGCTGAAGAAGAGGGTTTCGCTTTTCTAACGAGTGACGTCACTCCTCAAACATTCCGTGGGTGACGCTGCTGCCAGAGCAGCGGTAGTGCAGGGTAACCCGTATACAGTCACCGACAAGACACGTGACGATGACCGACCAGAAGCTAACAGTGTCTGCCATGTTATTCTGTACTAGTCCAACACGACTCTCTTGTCTGTCCATGTTGTCACTCCTCCTCCTTTCTGTTGGCGCGCACCTAGGCCAGCTCACACTAACACCTGACCCTCATCACCCCGATTAACCTTTACTGATCCTTTATTGATGCACTGCAGATTCACCGACCATCACCCCACGTGGCGATACCAACAAGTCCCCCAGGTCGTTCGCCCTCCGACATACTCCTGCTGCACTTATAACCACTGCTTGCAGAACACCCAGGACACCCGCGCTCATCCTCCGTGTATCTTATGCATATATCGACATGTAGTCCATCATACTCATCTTTTTGTTGTTGTTGTTGTTGTGTTTTAGCAGATACTTCCGTCATGTTGACCATGTCGTTAATATTCTCTCACCTTGAATGACAGCTGGTGAACCTCGGCCCCGTGGACCTGTGCTAACATGTCATGTGTTAAACTTGCATAGCGGAGTAATATCTCCATCATAGCGTCGAGGATGTCACGTGACCGGACGAGATGTTTATTTCTTATTTTCTTCTGTGGAAATGTGCTGCAGTACTTTTCTATTTGCTTACCATGGGATTTGTTTACTGTACAGCAGGGGCGATTCTAGGACCAGAGCTTTAGGGGTGCTGAGCACCCAGAGTGCTGGCCGGCCAGGCAAGATAAATTTGGGGGGGGGGTGGATCAAACCATTTTCGAAGCATGGGGGGGCGCTGTATTTTTGTTGTTAAAATATTACGTTTAAACCATATACCGGATATGGTTTTGACATTTCTTCAGCTTATTAAACACGGACATACAGCAAAAAAATCTCTTCAATTTTAGGGGTGCTGGGGTTCAATTTAGGGGTGCTGCAGCACCCCCAAAAATGGGCTAGAAACGCCTATGCTGTACAGATTTGTTTTGGTAACTGTGGACCCCCCGGTGGCCCAGGGATACGGAAGCAGTAACTGTGAGAATTCCCAAACCAATCACGTTGCAGACAGTCGGTCTTGATGGAGGAGGCGCTGTCGAGGTCTGGTCTCGGGATGAAGCGGCGTCCCCCTCGCCGCTGTGGACCACTCAGCACCATCAGCTCTGCAGTTTGTTGTCGGGGGAGGGGGGGGGGGTGAAGCAGCACGTCCAGAGCCCGATCACGACTGTGTCCCTTTACTCTAGACATGTTCCTACTGCCTTTCGTTTTGCTTGTGTGCAGCACATCTAAACGCGTCTTGTTTCTGCTCCGCCATCCAAAGGAGGCAAATAAACCAGTAACATATGCGCTGAATGAGCTGGCTGATCTTTCTTGGTGACTTATTTCCCCACCGAACACGTGAGCTGATTCTCATTTCACCACACAACCAGCTACACCTCCACGTGCGCCGTCAATGTCCCTTTGGTCAACTTTTGAGAGCAGAAAACTGAAGCATCCTGCCATAAATGAAATCAAAAAGATACAGGAAGTTGTATTGATTTATTTTTGCATGGATTTTCCTCTCCAGTTGTATCCGACTAGTTACCCCACTCTTCTGAACCGTCCCGGTCTCTGCTCCACCCCCCCCACCTGCTGATCCGGGGAGGGCTGCAGACTACCACGTGCCTCCTCCCATACATGTGGAGTCGCCAGCCGCTTCTTTTCACCTGACAGTGAGGAGTTTCACCAGGGGGACGTAGCGCGTGGGAGGATCACGCTATCCCCCCCCTCCCCACATCCAGACCCCCCCCAAAAGGCACCCCGACTGACCAGAGGAGGCGCAAGTGCAGCGACCAGGACACATACCCACATCCGGCTTCCCACCCGCAGACACGGCCAATTGTGTCTGCAGGGACGCCCGACCAAGCCGGAGGTAACACGGGGATTCGAACCGGCGATTCCCGTGTTGGTAGGTAAAGGAACGCTAAGTTCTGTTTTTGAGCCTGTTCGTAAGTCGAATTTGTATGCAAGTCGGAAGAGTTACGTACCGTTCACATCTAGCATCAATTAGCCAAATGTTTGTCTTAGTATGCAGTATAATATATATAATATAAATATAATATATATTAGTATATATTCTACCTACAACATCATGAACAGGACAGTGCCGTGATAATAATACACCTGTAACTACAGTACAGTATGTACAATTGACAGAGAAAATGTTTGTATAGGTTTAAAACATTTACAAAAGCATTTCTTACATTTCAAACTGCCCACCTGCCACTCTCCCGGGAGCGGGTCTCCCCGGGGGGGGGGGGGGGGTCCCGGGGTCGCGACCGGCGGAGGCCGTTTGACGCCAGAGACGAGAGCCGGCTCGGGGCTCCCCGCCTCCCCGGTAAGTGAACAAACAATAAGAGCGTCTCACCTCCCTCTGAACGCGTTAATATTGCAAGGTCGTCTAGCAAACGGAAGGTCGCTGGTTCGATCCCCGGCTCCTGTGGCGAGCGCGTCGAAGTGTCCTGATGAGCAGGCTGGCACCTTGCATGGCAGCCTCCACCATCAGTGTGTGAATGGGGGTGAATGTGAGGCGTATAGAGCTGAGAGGGGTCGGTAGACCAGAACGGCACTCTAACCGCAGTCCATTTCCCATTCCCTTTTCGTCCCAGTCGTGGCGCTGTTCTCCCTCGGGCCGACGAACCACCTAAAACGCGCAGTGTTTTGCGCGTCGCGCAAAGTAGTCCGTCCGTCCGTTGGTGAAAACCGTTGTGTGTAACTCCATTTTTGACAAATATTGTAGCGAATTCGGGGGACAACGCAACCACAGGAAGTGCCGCGGCCGGGACGCGAACCCGTATCGCCCGCACCGCAGGAGGCATCGCTAGCCGCTAGACTAAAGGGTCAGACCCGCCAACCAGCGGCCAGCTGACTTATCCATGCACGTTACAATATTAAGTTTTACAGAAGTCGGTTCGTAAGTACAGGGGTTCGTAACCCGGAGACTCCCCTCCTGTACTTTCAAACTGACAGTAAACAAGTTTTTGTTGAAGGTTAAGCGACGCCACTGCATGTTTTTCCACTTCCGGTGTGGCACGATGGCGGCGTGAACTTGTGTTTGCGGCGGCCAAACCCAGTACTGCCCATGTGTCTTTGTCCACGTCTGCGTCGTAAGTTTGTGTCTTCGTTTGATGGACGGGGGAGCTGGGGCTGGGTCGGCTGGGAAAGCTTGGTCTGCCGCGTCCGGTGGGCCCAAGGACCACGGCCCTGCCTGGAGCTGTGCCCGAAGAGGAAACGCCGAAGGGCAGTCTGACAGGATGTGGAAGCAGGGTAGGCTAAGCTAACCGCTAGTCCATGCAGACCAGCAGCTCTGATAACACCGAGGGCGGTCTGGCGGTGGCCTTGCCTGGCGTTGACTGGGTTTTTGGTGTCATCATGTGGCGTGCGGGGAGGTGTGTTGAAGGTGTCTGGCTGGGAGAGCTGGTGTTGGATCGGCTGAGGGAGCCTGGCCCGCTGCATCCGGTGGGCCCAGGTACCACGGCCCTGCCTGGAGCTGCGCCCGAGGGGGAAACACCGAGGGAGGTCTGACAGGACGCGGAAGCGGGGCAGGCTAAGCTAACTGCTGGCCCATGCAGACGGGCAGTTCTGACAGTCATCCTGGCGTTCGCTCTCTTGGACAGTAATTTTTATTTTGTGTGGATATGTTGGATATATGTGTGTTCTTGTAGTTTGGATATATGTGTTCTTGTAGTTTGGATATATGTGTTCTTGTAGTTTGGATATGTGTGTTCCTGTAGTTTGGATATGTGTGTTCCTGTAGTTTGGATATATGTGTTCTTGTAGTTTGGATATGTGTGTTCTTGTAGTTTGGATATGTGTGTTCCTGTAGTTTGGATATATGTGTTCTTGTAGCTTGGATATGTGTGTTCCTGTAGTTTGGATATGTGTGTTCCTGTAGTTTGGATATATGTGTTCCTGTAGTTTGGATATATGTGTTCTTGTAGTTTGGATATGTGTGTTCCTGTAGTTTGGATATATGTGTTCCTGTAGTTTGGATATATGTGTTCTTGTAGTTTGGATATGTGTGTTCCTGTAGTTTGGATATGTGTGTTCCTGTAGTTTGGATATATGTGTTCTTGTAGTTTGGATATGTGTGTTCCTGTAGTTTGGATATATGTGTTCTTGTAGTTTGGATATGTGTGTTCCTGTAGTTTGGATATATGTGTTCTTGTAGTTTGGATATGTGTGTTCCTGTAGTTTGGATATATGTGTTCTTGTAGTTTGGATATGTGTGTTCCTGTAGTTTGGATATGTGTGTTCCTGTAGTTTGGATATGTGTGTTCCTGTAGTTTGGATATGTGTGTTCTTGTAGTTTGGATATGTGTGTTCCTGTAGTTTGGATATATGTGTTCTTGTAGTTTGGATATGTGTGTTCCTGTAGTTTGGATATATGTGTTCTTGTAGTTTGGATATGTGTGTTCCTGTAGTTTGGATATATGTGTTCTTGTAGTTTGGATATGTGTGTTCCTGTAGTTTGGATATATGTGTTCCTGTAGTTTGGATATGTGTGTTCCTGTAGTTTGGATATATGTGTTCTTGTAGTTTTGATATGTGTGTTCCTGTAGTTTGGATATATGTGTTCTTGTAGTTTGGATATGTGTGTTCCTGTAGTTTGGATACATGTGTTCTTGTAGTTTGGATATATGTGTTCTTGTAGTTTGGATATGTGTGTTCCTGTAGTTTGGATATGTGTGTTCCTGTAGTTTGGATATATGTGTTCTTGTAGTTTGGATATGTGTGTTCCTGTAGTTTGGATATATGTGTTCTTGTAGTTTGGATATATGTGTTCTTGTAGTTTGGATATGTGTGTTCCTGTAGTTTGGATATATGTGTTCTTGTAGTTTGGATATGTGTGTTCTTGTAGTTTGGATATGTGTGTTCTTGTAGTTTGGATATATGTGTTCTTGTAGTTTGGATGTGTGTGTTCTTGTAGTTTGGATATGTGTGTTCTTGTGGTTTGGATATGTGTGTTCCTGTAGTTTGGATATGTGTGTTCTTGTAGTTTGGATTTATGTGTTCTTGTAGTTTGGATATGTGTGTTCCTGTAGTTTGGATATATGTGTTCTTGTAGTTTGGATATATGTGTTCTTGTAGTTTGGATATGTGTGTTCCTGTAGTTTGGATATATGTGTTCTTGTAGTTTGGATATATGTGTTCCTGTAGTTTGGATATGTGTGTTCCTGTAGTTTGGATATATGTGTTCTTGTAGTTTGGATATGTGTGTTCTTGTAGTTTGGATATGTGTGTTCTTGTAGTTTGGATATGTGTGTTCTTGTAGTTTGGATATGTGTGTTCTTGTAGTTTGGATATATGTGTTCTTGTAGTTTGGATACGTGTGTTCTTGTAGTTTGGATATATGTGTTCTTGTTGTTTGGATACGTGTGTTCTTGTAGTTTGGATATATGTGTTCTTGTAGTTTGGATAGATGTGTTCTTGTAGTTTGGGTAGATGTGTTCTTGTAGTTTGGGTAGATGTGTTCTTGTAGTTTGGATATGTGTGTTCTTGTAGTTTGGGTAGATGTGTTCTTGTAGTTTGGATAGATGTGTTCTTGTAGTTTGGATATGTGTGTTCTTGTAGTTTGGATAGATGTGTTCTTGTAGTTTGGGTAGATGTGTTCTTGTAGTTTGGGTAGATGTGTTCCTGTAGTTTGGATATGTGTGTTCTTGTAGTTTGGATACATGTGTTCTTGTAGTTTGGATACGTCTGTTCTTGTAGTTTGGATACATGTGTTCTTGTAGTTTGGATAGATGTGTTCTTGTAGTTTGGATAGATGTGTTCTTGTAGTTTGGGTAGATGTGTTCTTGTAGTTTGGATGTGTGTTCTTGTAGTTTGGATAGATGTGTTCTTGTAGTTTGGGTAGATGTGTTCTTGTAGTTTGGATGTGTGTTCTTGTAGTTTGGATAGATGTGTTCTTGTAGTTTGGGTAGATGTGTTCTTGTAGTTTGGATAGATGTGTTCTTGTAGTTTGGATAGATGTGTTCTTGTAGTTTGGGTAGATGTGTTCTTGTAGTTTGGATGTGTGTTCTTGTAGTTTGGGTAGATGTGTTCTTGTAGTTTGGATGTGTTGTTGTTTTTGTGTTGCACTGCTGTGGGGCTTGGGAAACGGCATTTCGTGTCATTTCATGTGTGCAGGTGCATGGAACGAAATGACAAATAAATGTTCCTGATTCCTGATGTCTGCCTGATGTTCCCCGTAGTCGTCTGAAAGGTCTACGTTGTTAGAAGGTCTACATTGTGAAAAGGTCTACAATGTTAAAAGGTCTACGTTGTTAGAAGGTCTACGTTGTTAAAAGGTCTACGTTGTTAGAAGGTCTACGTTGTTAGAAGGTCTAAGTTGTTAAAAGGTCTACGTTGTTAGGTCTACATTGTGAAAAGGTCTACGTTGTTAGAAGGTCTAAGTTGTTAAATGGTCTACATTGTTAGAAGGTCTACATTGTGAAAAGGTCTACGTTGTTAGAAGGTCTAAGTTGTTAAAAGGTCTACGTTGTTAGAAGGTCTACGTTGTTAGAAGGTCTACGTTGTTAGAAGGTCTAAGTTGTTAAAAGGTCTACGTTGTTAGGTCTACATTGTGAAAAGGTCTACGTTGTTAGAAGGTCTAAGTTGTTAAATGGTCTACGTTGTTAGAAGGTCTACATTGTGAAAAGGTCTACGTTGTTAGAAGGTCTAAGTTGTTAGAAGGTCTACGTTGTTAGAAGGTCTATGTTGTTAAAAGGTCTACGTTGTTAGAAGGTCTAAGTTGTTAAATGGTCTAAGTTGTTAAAAGGTCTACGTTGTTAGAAGGTCTACGTTGTTAGAAGGTCTACGTTGTTAGAAGGTCTACAATGTGAAAAGGTCTACGTTGTTAAAAGGTCTACGTTGTTAGAAGGTCTACATTGTTAGAAGGTCTAAGTTGTTAGAAGGTCTACGTTGTTAGAAGGTCTACGTTGTTAAAACAACATCTGGACTACACAGGAAGTAAAGTTGTGCCAGCCTCGATATTCCCGCTCCTCTGTCTGAGGATGAGGCACGACTTGCTTCCCAAACCGCCCCTTCCTTCCTTCCTTCAGACAGGGGAACTCCACACACGGTCCTCAGGTACGACAGCAGAAGACAAAGTCAGGACATACAGAGGCGTTACTTTTCTCTTTTTTATTGAATGGAGTGAAACGTCTACAGAAATGAGGCCTTTCAATACAAGTTCTGACAAAAAGTTTTGTTTTTAATTTTAAGCTATAAAGAAAATCTTTTGATTAAACCATTTCTGTACATTCTGTGAGATATGTTCTGAGACTGAAACAGAAGTCAAAATGAGGCCTTGTCAAACCCTCCCAACCCTTCAAAAAGAAAAAAATTTAAAAAATAAAATAAAACATCCCCAACCCTCACACCCACCCTGTTTCCAACAATCCTTATCATTGTACACACAACCGAAACAAAAACATCTCAAATTTGCAATAACATTCGGCCACTTATCAATACAGCTTCAGCAGATCTCACCTGGAGTCCAGGAAAGGTAAGGTTCTCGTTCCCCTGATCCGCTATATACTTTATATACTCTCTGCCACCATGCCTCCCACAGCTCATAAACTTCTCCCCGGTTTCACTCAACTCCATTCACAGGAGGACGAGTCAGTTCATCTGGACACGTTTAACGACAGAAATCCTTCATCACTCAACTACGTGACCTCTTCACCACTCATCTAGGTGACCTCTTCATCACTCAACTAAGTGACCCCTTCATCACTCACCTAAGTGACCTCTTCATCATTCAACTAAGTGACCTCTTCATCACCCATCTAAGTGACCTCTTCATCATTCATCCAAGTGACCTCTTCATCATTCATCTAAGTGACCTCTTCATCATTCATCTAAGTGACCGCTTCATCATTCAACTAAGTGACCTCTTCATCACTCAGCTAAGTGACCTCTTCATCACTCATCTAAGTGACCACTTCATCATTCAACTAAGTGACCTCTTCATCACTCAACTAAGTTACCGCTTCATCATTCAACTAAGTGACCTCTTCATCATTCATCTAAGTGACCTCTTCAGTCTCAACTGACTGCAGGTGTCCCCACCCTTATAAACAATACAGTGGCATAACGACCCAAACCAACGATCAGTTTCATAAGCAAATAATAGTGTAAAACGTAGCAGGATAACAATTGTAGTATACTGTCAATACCACTAGATGGCAGCCTGTGTAACGGACCACATCAGGCTACTTTGTCTCAAAGATTGAGACGCCATTAGATTCTGGAAACCCCAAAACAATGTCTCGAGAAGAAAGTAACGGTGTATAGTGGGGCGTGATCTACCCGGCCACTGAGGACGCACAAGCCAGTGTATTCTTAGTGCCGGTCCCCAGCCCGGACAAATGGGGAGGGTTGCTTCAGGGAGGGCATCCGGCGTAAAATCAAATATGCGGATCATAAATCGGATTTCCATACCGGATCGGTTGAGGAAATGGAAACAGATGATCCGCTGTGGTGACCCCTAACGGGAGCAGCCGAAAATAGTAGTAGTAATAGTATGCAAATGTGAAGAGGGAACGACCATCCCTGAACCGGGGGGGGGGGGGGGTGTTGTATGTCTAGTTACTGGTCACACCTATTTGCATATAAGGGTGGGGATACCTGCAGTCAGTTGAGGTTGAAGAGGTCACTTAGATGAGTGATGAAGAGGTCACTTAGATGAGTGATGACACGTATCTGTCGATAAACGCTGTGTCCAGATGAACTGATTCAACTTTCTGTGATTTCCTTACCTGAATTACTGAGCACGCTGCGAAACACTAAACATCATTCTCCTTCCTGTTCCTCTTTTTTCATATCACTTCAGCCACTAACCACCTTCCACCCCTCCTGCTGTAGCTCTCCTTCTCTGCATCTCTTCCTTGTTCCCTTTCCCACACCAGAGATTATGCCTAAATCTATGTATTGCAAAAATGAAAATTAAAAAAACAAAACAAAAAATTCAACATCACATTGAAAAAAGGGAACAATTAAAATGTACATAATATAAATGTCAACACTTGCTCATCAGAGCTCTGTTACACTATCATTGGCATAAGAAAGGATGGATTCATGCAACGTCGCTCCCGTTCAACCTGTCCTCTCTCGATTCAAGTGCTTCTCTTTGCTTTTGTGTGGGCACAAACACAGCACAGGTATGGTGGATGGTTAATGATACAGCATCAGCGCCTTCCTCTGCCAAGCAACAAAACTACAACTCAGGAGTTGAAAAATGGGTGCTCTCAGCATAGGCCTAGACGCCAGCTCATGATTACAAAATGGATTTAATTCAGTTCTTCCTTCAGACGGCCTTTCAACAGTCCATGTTGGATGTACGACTGAGACTCTATCCTGTCTGATTTGCTCAGGTTCCATCTTATCTAAGACATTAGATCTTTATAGGTGATGAAATAAATAAGCATTGGTCGGGCTTAAACTCATACTGAACCCCGTTCACGTGGTCTCAATGAATAGAAGGCAGGGCGAGTATTTTAGGAAAAACAGAACGGTAGCAGGGACTAGCGTGCTACGCAGGGCAGAAGCAGGAGGTTTTAGGAGGGCCTGCAGATCAGGAGAAGCAGGGAGCGATGAAGGGACGGAGGGAGCAGGAGGGCCTTTGAAGGGACAGACAGGGAGTGCTGTCTAGGCCTGTGCGTTGGTGCCGTTCTTGTCTGGCGGTCCAGCGCTCGCTGGCAGGTTGTTGAGGGAGGGCACGGCCTCGTTCTGCTTGCTGTCTCGGCGAGGGGGCATCCTCTCATTGATGCGATCCAGTCCCCTGGCCTCTTCGAAACTCTGGATCTTGTGCTGGGGGTTGAAACCTTGAATGGCTGCAGAGACGAGATCTCCGTCAGCACACCACAACACAGCGAGACGGAGTAAGCCTGAACTAATGAATGAGATGCACTTCCTGAACACATGAGCGTACTGTTTTATGAATCAACGCATTGTAACTAAGAAGCACTGGTCAGACTAGAAGACAGAGAACTTAATCAAGGGCAAAATACAGCATGGAAATAAAGGCAGAGACCGAGTCTCTACACTATGGTGATGGCCTTGAGTAAGTATCAATCATCCATCCATCCACTATCCAAACCGCTTATCCTGCTCTCAGGGTCGCGGGGATGCTGGAGCCTATCCCAGCAGTCACTGGGCGGCAGGCGGGGAGACACCCTGGACAGGCTGCCAGACCATCACAGGGCCCACACACAAACACATTCACATCTAGGGACAATTTAGTATGGCCGATTCACCTGACCTGCATGTCTTTGGACTGTGGGAGGAAACCGGAGCACCCGGAGGGAACCCACGCAGACACGGGGAGAACATGCAAACTCCACACAGAGGACGACCCGGGACGACCCCCCCAAGGTTGGACTACCACGGGGCTCGAACCCAGGACCTCCTTGCTGTGAGGCGACCGTGCTAAGCACTGCGCCACTGTGCCGCCATCAAGTCTTAATACACAACGCTTTAGCTTACTGAGTTTGTTTCAAAATACAGAGCCGCTAGGCATCATAGCTAAACAGCGGCTAAAATGGCTATTTGACACATGAAGTCTGGGCCACAGAAGAGAAAAAGAGTGAAAGATCGTAGATGACTTGCATACCTCGTGCCTCTTCTGCCTCTACGGTGGCTGTGTAAGCGTGAGTAGAAGTGCCATGCCCAAAACCAATGGAGAGAGAGTGGTAACATGATCAATGCATTCAGTTTGTCACGTTATCACTGTTATCAGTCAGTCTGGTTATCATTCAGTCAGAATCATACACCCCACCCCACCCATCCAAACGGGCCATATTAATAATGAGCAGGGGGAGAAGCCTACAGGGGACTAATAATGCACAGAGTCAGAGCTCTTCTGGAACAGCTCCACAGATGGGATGAAATTAGTGATTTATTAGGGCTTCTGTACAAGGCCATTCACTGAAGGAGAATGCAACACAGAAGATCCTCTCAGGGAGGATCTACCACACGGGTCTACAGGGGAACACTTGTTTTACAGAACAGTTTAGCTGAGGAGAAGTGAAACAGTCACAGATCATTATTAGATTTTACTCTGCTCTGTGTGTGTGTGTGTGTGTGTGTGTGTGTGTGTGTGTGTGTGTGTGTGTGTGTGTGTGTGTGTGTGTGTGTGTGTGTGTGTGTGTGTGTGTTGTAGCGAATTTTGGGGGGGGGGGGCTGGGAATCTGCCACAGACGTAAAACGAACCCAGGTTGCCTGCAGCACGGGCGACTGCACTACCCAGTCGACTAAAGGGTCCGACCTGTTAGCTGAGGGCTAGCGAGTCTAGTCGTCCGTGGTCGTTACACTACCCCCCTCCTTCGGGAAGCGCGTCCCTGCGCTTCAGCATATCAGCTCCCTCACGCCTCTGGGCGCATGCGCTTCCGATGGCCTCACGGTCTCACCAGCCCACTTCTGACATCACTGTAGTGAATTCAGGGGGCAGCCGGGAACCGCCACAGCCAGGACGCGAACCCAGGTCTCCCGCACCACAGGCGACTGTGCTAACCAGTCAACTAAAGGGTCCGACCCGTTAGCCAAGGGCTAGCGAGTCTACTCATCCCGGGTCATTACACTGTGTGTGTGTGTGTGTTGTAGCGAATTCAAGGGGCAGCCGGGAATCCGCCGCAGCCGGGACACGAAGTGTGTGTGTGTGCTTATGGGGTGGGTGGGGCTTCAGACAAGTTGTTTTGGAGTGGCTGGTCTAGGGGTATGAGTACAAACACCGGAGGTTAGTATTGGTTAAGGTTCATGTTAGTGGGTTTGTCTGTACTCGGGGCAGGTCGTTTCACTCACCGCTTTGCAGAGTTTGCCGGCCTCCAGACAGAACTCCCAGAGGCAATGTTCCAGTAGGTGTGAGTCCTTTTAGCTGCAGGACGCTCTCATTCTCCTCTCTGTCAGTGTGCAAACATGGGCACACACACACACACACGAAACATTACATTACGATCTATTACAAAGTTCAATAGGGTCACAATTAACTAGTTCCAACAGACTTATACAACCAAAGAGTCCATTTCTGGCGTATTTTCAGTGTCAATATTTCTTATTTTCAAAATTGGCTTCAAAATGGTTTGTGCATTTGCCAAGAGCTCCACATGATGGGAGAAAAAAGTATGATATGGAACAGCACAAGTGCAAATGAGCACAGGGCATAAGATGACTGAGAGCTAAATCAACACAATCAAGAGCCTGTTTTCCTGTTTGTTCAGCCATAAATGTGATTGAAGTTGTGGTTTTTCTACAAAATTACATAGCCTAAAAGAAGAAAAAATGTAAGTCCCGGAAAAAGTCCTTAGCCTTACACTAGACTATAAAACAGAATAGAAAAAAGATGGTAATAAAGACAACTTGAATAGAAAGCCAAAAAACAACAGCAAAAACCAAAGGATTACTATGATACGAGTCAGAGCATATGCTGATGATATTCCGTTTTATTTCACTACTAGTGAAGACGCAACCTCATAGCAGCTGCTGGAGATATGGATAATGGTACGTTGCACTATCCCCCCCCCCCCTTTATCTCCCCAGTTGAATCCGGCCAATCACCCCCCACTCTTCCGAGCCGTCCCGGTCGCTCCTCCACCCCGTCTGCCGATCCGGGGAGGGCTGCAGACTACCACATGCCTCCTCCGATACATGTGGAGTCGCCAGCCGCTTCTTTTCACCCGACAGTGAGGAGTTTCACCAGGGGGACGTAGCGTGTGGGAGGATCATGTTATTCCCCCCAGTTCCCCCTACCCCCCGAACATGTGCCCCGACTGAGCAGAGGAGGCGCTAGTGCAGCGATCAGGACACATGTCCACATCCGGCTTCCCATCCGCAGACATGGCCAATTGTGTCTGTAGAGACAACCGACCAAGCCGGAGGTAACACAGGGATTCAAACCGGTGAGCCCCGTGTTGGTAGGCAACGGAATAGACTGCTATGCTACCCGGACGCATGTTGCACTAATTTATCCTTAGCTTGTTATGGACATGGAGATTATGGGAAATTGTGGGGAAACTTTGTCACATGGTGTGAGCCGAACCATCTGCAGCTCAGCGTGAGTAAGACAAAGGAGCTGTTTGTTGATCTGAGGAGGGACATGACACCAGTGACCCCTACCCACATCCAGTTTCCCACCCACAGTCACAGCCAATTGTGTCTGTGTGAACGCCTGACCAAGACGGAGGTAACACGGGGATTCGAACCAGCGATCACCACGTTGGTAGGCAACGGAACAGACCACTACGCTTCCCGGACGCCCGAGAAAATCTAATTCTACTGAAACATTACAGCCTACAGGCTACTTTTTTAATCAAACAAGCTTAATCACCTTGAGATATTTGCTAAGCAATAAACTGTAAAGACAGGCTGAACAGATGTTCGACATGATTTAAAAAAAAAAAGAAAGTCTGATGGCATCAGAGAAGGACGTCTCCAAATGACCAAACAGGTGGGGATAACATAACTATGCTATTAAATGATCAGGGGGCACAACCGCACATACTGTTTTTGGTCTAGTTCTCAAATATGATTTATGAATTGATGGTGCTTTTCATCACCAATCGGTCAGACAGCAACCACTACAGATGGCTTAGAGTTAGTCAGTGCAGTCGCTGCTGTTTTGTGAAAGAGTTGTCGGAAATCAGTGCAACGAGAACGTGAATATGGCCCAACTCCAACTGCCAGTTCCTAGTTGCACAGGCTTTGAATTGCGCTTCGCAGGTTCATTATTTACCCAGTTGAATTGCAGACCATTAAATTAGCAAAACAAAAGTACAAAAATCGCACAAAAATATCGCCCCCCCCACCCCAAAAAAAAAACAACAACTGCTGATTGGGCTCAGCCAATCACCGATTACCGATATATTTGTCCAATCTCCCAAACCTAGGTGGGACTCCCTCCAATCAGAGCGTGCATGGTTGACATGATTAGCTACGACCACAGCTCCATATACACGCAAGCTTTTGACTAAGCTGCGTGATAATCTAAATGGGAAAGGATGAAGGTCAAACCCAGCAAATTCAGTATTCGGTGGCTGTTACGGGGAGAGTGGTGCAGGAGAACGTTCAGACCGATGAGAATATAACATCCTCCATATTAGAGAAACCTGCCAAGAGTCTAGGCAGATGGTATAGCTACGCCTGCTTGTTGTGGAAGGTGTCAGAGGTATTGATTGATCATTGCCAGATAGATTGAAAATTGTGGTGCTTGCAGTTTGGATTGTTACCGCACTTATGTGGCCTTTGACAGCTTATGGGGCTGCTCTCAGCGATGTGGAGAATTTAGAGATGATAAGCTCATCCATTAGGAACTGGTTAGGAGCTCCATGGTGTCTTAAGTAGAGTGGCCTTCTCTTTAGGCTTAGAGTTGTTGGAGCTTCCGTTGACTAGTAGGACAGAGGAATTCAAGTGTGCTAGGTGTGGTTGGAGTTGATGCCGTCTGGCTCGAGGGATTCGGTAGTTAGGGCTGTAGCGCCGCAGGTGAAAGCAGGGAGGAAAGGGATCCCGAGGGAGGCAGTACAGACAGCCCAGGAGGTGTGTGAATATAGTTACATTGTGGGACAAGTTCAAAGAGGAAGGGCAGGGTTTGGTTCAGGTGATCCGTGGAAATCTTGGAGCAAGTCTATGTTGTCGGAGAGAAGACAGATGGCTGTTGGTCAGATTTGGTGGCAGGCGGAAGTGGATTAGGTGTGGAACAGCAATTTCACAATGAAAACAAGGTCAATGCAAAAATTGGGAGAGTGTAGAGAGGAGGGAGATAGGTTGGCAAGAGTCGTGGACCATGGAGGAAATGTATTATTGGAGCAACTTAATATTTCATTCTGATGCCAAGGAATCTCAATAAGTGGGTAGGCAAAAATATGAGCTGTGCACAGGCATAGCCACATTGAAGCATATTTTTTCAGGCTGTAAGTTCAGTTTAGTGCAGGGTCACTACACTTTGGGTCATAGGAAAGCTCTTGAGTGTCTGACAGGTGTAATTGAAAGTGAAAGAATTGAAGTTAATTCGGTCCCACTTAGTAAAGAAAACACTTGGTTTTGTAAGGGGGGGTCAGAATATCACAGTACAGGCACATAATCATAAATAATTTTGGTAAATGGTAAGACAAGGGACTAGAAATTGCTAGTAGATATTGGTAAGCAGCTACAGGTCCCACTGATAATTGTATCCACTACCTTGAGGCCTAATGCTGTTACCATTAACTAGAGTTATAATGGCCATGTGTACTATTCACAGAGGATTGGGGAATAGTTGTAATCACAGCACTGTAAGATGGTGACAGATGTACTCTCAGGCCCCCCTCCTTGGTTCAGGGATGGTTGTTCCCTCTTCACATAGATGGCGGCTTTGACTCCCCGTTCAAACCAGCGTTCCTCCCAATCAAGGTTGCGCACATCTTCACCCTTGAAAGAGTGGCCACTGGCCTGTAGATGGGTGTAGATCGCGGAGTCCTGGCCTTACGAGGTAGCTCTTCTCTGCTGTGACATCCGCTTCATCAGAGTCTGTTTGGTTTACCCAATATACAAGTCACAGTGATCCTCCCGGCACTTAACAGCATACGCTATATTCTGTTTATGCCAGGGGACCCGATACTTGGTTTTGACCGGGTCCCCCGGCACAAACAGAGCAGTATAGTGTACGCTGTATAAAGCCAGGGGGATTGCCGTGACTTGTATCGGGGAAACCAGTTTCTGTTGGTTGTTATGCAACTGTGCTGTTAATAAGGGTGGGGATACCTGCAGTCAGCTGAGACTGACGAAGTCACTTAGATGAGTGATGAAACTTTTCTCCCACTAAACTTTGTGTCCAGATGAGCGGATTCAGCTTTCTGGGATATTTTAGAGGGTTTGTAGCCAAATGAAAAGTCCATCATTTCTTTCAGATTTTGGTAGTTGAGATTGTGGTTTGAGATCAGCCCTGTAGGAGTTGTCTGACACAGCTGAAAAGGCTAGTCAGTGGCTGTGGATGAGGAGAAATCAGTTCAGTTGGGGGGGTGGTGGGGTGACCCTTAGATCTTGTTGATGGTAAGGCATGGAAGCAGACACTAAGGAGGCCTGTATGGAACCAGGGCAACTGAGCATGCCTTAGCGGCACCAGTGGTGTTAGTCATGAATCAGGCCTGCATGGTGCTGGTGATGGTAGTTAGAGACAGCTAGCAGCCATTTAGGAGGCCTGTACAGACAGAACTGGTGCCACTGAGCATGCATTAATGGTGAAAGTTAGATTACCAGGCAGGCCTGTATGGTGCTGGAGGCGGTTGTTCCAATTAATAATTTTCAAATGCCTCTCGTCATTGGCTTCTTATCAATGTTAGATCAGACTTTAAGGTGCTTCTGCTGACTTGTAACATCCTAAATGGGCCTGCCCCTTCATACCTATCCGATCTCTTTAAATTGTACATTGCATCTCGAGCTCTTCACTCTCAAAATACAGAGCTCCTGCTGAAAAGAAGAGGCAGGGTCTTTTCCTATCAGGCCATGTTCTTGTGGAATAACCTGCCTGCTGCCGTCAGACAACCAGAGTGTGTTGAGTCCTTCAATTTCAAACTTAAAACTCATCTTTTTGCCTTAACCTACAATTAGTTGCCTTTAAATTGAATACCTCACAACCTGTACTGCATGGCGGGTCGGTTTCTGTCTCTGAATTTACCAACCACTGTTCTGCCGATGAGATAGATTATTGTGAACTGTTCTCTTCCCTCACATGTCTTCCTTTCTGAATGTCTTCTCCTGTGTGTGTGAATGGTGTGATGTGACACTCCCGTGTCCATTTGTAGTCTGTCCTTCTGTCAGGTTTACATGGTGATGGTGGTCGTGTGGCTCAAGTCCTGGGCTTTTCTGGTGGCATCTGGACACTTGGCATCTTCCTCATCATATCCTTCATATATCTTATAAGTCCACCATAATTCTGTTATTCTCTTTCAATGTTGTATTGTGTAAATTGTGTACACACAACATCCACTGCACATTGTCCTTCTCGGGGGAGAGATCCCTCCTCTGTTGCTCTCCCAGAGGTTTCTTCCTATTTTTTCTCCCTGCTAAAGGGTTTTTTAGGGAGTTGTCCGTCATCCGATGAGAGGGTCTAAGGACAGGATGTGTGTTGCTGTAAAGCCCACTGAGGCAAATTTGTAATTTGTGACATTGGGCTATACAAAAAAAACTGACTTGACTTGCATGATAAAGGTAGAAGGAGGGCATTGGATTTGGGTATGGAAGACGGTGGTTCTGAGATGTCAGAACTCACTATTGAGCCTTCTGGGGGTGTTGTGGGCCTAATTTAGTGAACTATCTGGGATGGAATGTGTGGCCTGATAACAGCAGTGACATTCATGTCGGCACTGTCATGGCAGCCGAGGTTTGCTAGTAGGCATTGAGTTTTTGACCTGCTGAGCGGGCTGTTTCAACCCAGCTGGGTCAGCGGTCCCATTAGCTCACAGTTATTCTTAGAGACTGTCAAGTGTGGTAGCCAACTAAGCCACCTGGAACCACATTTATAGAGATTTATGACGGCACTGCCTGATGTCCTCTTCTTAATTGTTGGGACAAGTGGGTGAGGTTGTTTGGGTGAACGGGTTTTTCATGTGTCACCCCCTAATCATCAGCACAAGGGATTAAACATCAGATCCCGTTATTACTTAATTTATTGTGAAATAAATTATTTTACATGTACTTTTATTGAATTTTGCTTTTCCATTAATTAATTTAATTTCTTAAATTAATTTTGCTTTTCATTACTAAAATTAAAATTAATTATAATTATTAATTAATAACATTATAATTAATCATTGATAATATTGCTATTAATTAATAATATTAATACATATTCCTCACAGAAATATATACACTGCACAGTGCACACACAAAAATACAATGAAAATCATATAAATGTACATGTGAAGGCAAACCGCTTCACATGTTCTCAACAGGCAAGTAGCCTAACAGCATCACGGGTCACTCTGATCCCGACTGTGTCCCCTAAAATGTCTGGCCTTGACTATACCGACTTGTATCTGTGCAAAGTTTGTCGGTACAGCGGTGTTTTCACATTCCTCTACTGCAGGAGGCGCTGTCTGTGCACTTCCCTAAAGTCTGAGATGCAAACGTAATCTGGGCAAGCTAGATTTGGTATGTCACAAAACCGAAAGCTAATCGCTGTCTAATACGCAAATGCAGGGCTGGTAAAGAAACCTGAAACCTCCTGCACAGAGCGGACTTCTCAGAGAGCGAGTTCGCGTTAGTGAAAGTTCTGACACCAAACACGGTCGAGTGTGCATAAGTTGGACCCTGGATCCTTCTTCCACTATCTCCCAAACCCCCCCCCCCCCCCACTATACTGCTGAACTGGTTGGAATTTATTTACAGACGTCGGGCTCACATGTCCAGAAACCCGGGGGGACTGCTTTCCAATGCCTTCTGGGCTAGGTCCTAGACAAAAATCTCGGAACCACGAGTTTAAGTGCGATGCGGGTTTGCCCTGCCCTGACGTTGATCCGGTTTACAATTTTAGACCACTGCCAACGAGCCGGTTCCCAGGCAACCTGCTTGGCTATCAGGAGATACAGAAAATACAGCTAATGTAAAAATCTCAGCCAGATTGAATATATCTTTCTGAAAACTGTGACCAGACCTGTGGTATGGAATTACATAATAACGATGTGACGATGTGAACGCACCAGAAGCCTAGAAGATTCTGTTTCACCACCACTGCCTGTTACTAACGAGCAGCATAAACAAGTAAAAGATGCTAACTACACCTAGCATTATTTTTTTTTGGGGGGGATTTTGCCCTCTTTTTCTTCCCAGTTGTACCCGTCCAATTACGCCACCCTTCTGAGCCGTCTCGGTCGCTGCTCCGCCCCCTCTGCCGATCCGGGGAGGGCTGCAGACTATCATGTCTCCTCTGATACATATGGTGTCGCCAGCCGCTTCTTTTCACCTCACAGTGAGGGGTTTCGCCAGGAGGAGGCGCCCCAACCGACCAGAGGAGGCGCTAGTGCAGTGACCAGGACACATACCCGCATCCGGCTTCCCACCCACAGACATGGCCAATTGTGTCTGTAGGGATGCCCGACCGAGCCGGAGGTAACACGGGGATTCGAACCGGCGATCCCCGTGTTGGTAGGTAACGGAACAGACTGCTACGCCACCTGGGCGCCCCTACACTTACCATATTGATAGGTCTGCTAGTCAACAATTTTAGTGCACAACAGAGTCTGAGTCTGGGTCTGACTGAGGCTCAAGCATGTATGGTTGAACCCCTGATGTTTATTCTAACGCCAGCCGCCGTGATGCGCACTGCTCTTTCACCGGTCAACCTACAGCATGCAGCGGTGGTGGGCGGGGCATGAGGAGATATTTGCATAGTCATAGACCCTGAATTTCCCAGTGAGGGAGAATGAGTAGATATGCTTCCAGCCCCTCCCCCTTTTTTTCTTTTACTTTTTATGCAGGAAAACCATGTTATGCATTATATGAATCATCTCAGAGTATTTTAAACTGTAGAAGGCATCTGGAGGGGAACTTAACTCCACCTGTGAATGTAGTGTCAGACAGCAAACTGATCCTAAAAACCAAGGCACGACCACGTGGCTTTAGCAAACCATTACACCCTTTACCCAAAAACAGAAAATGGATGTTCCATACAAACCTGAGAACGGAGAAAACGCGGGCCATTTTCCCAATAGCACGGATCTTATTTCTGATTACCTCCTTTCTAACAGCAGGCGCTCCACCTAGAAATAAGACAGTGAAAACCACAAGTAATAAGGGTGTTTGTTTAGAGAAAAAAAATCAATTAACACAATACTCAAGGCCTCAACAACTGAGGGGAAATCCCACTAAATGAATATTTCCATGACTTATTCAAAGAAATCAAATGACAATCACCTGGTTTTGTAATGAGAGAACCTGTGTGTTGTTTATCTGCTATATCCTGCAGTTAGTTAGGAAAGTCAGTAGCAACAAGACAGAATACCTATGTATGTGTGAATGAGAGGGAGGACAGTGGAATGGTGAGGATGCAAGGAGTAGAGGTGATGAAGGTGGATGAGTTTAAATACTTTGGGTCAACTGTCCAAAGTAACGGGGAGTGTAGAAGAGGTGAAGAAGAGAGTGCAGGCAGGGTGGAGTGGGTGGAGAAGAGTGTCAGGAGTGATTTGTGACAGAAGGGTACCAACAAGAGTTAAAGGGAAGGTTTACAAGATGGTTGTGAGACCAGCTATGTTGTATGGTTTGGAGACAGTGGCACTGATGAACAGACAGGAGGAGGAGGTGGCAGAGATGAAGATGATAAGATTTGCATTGGGAGTGATGAAGAAGGACAGGATTAGGAACGATTATATTAGAGGGACAGCTCAGGGTGGATGGTTTGGAGACAAAGGAAGAGAGACGAGATTGAGATGGTTTGGACATGTGTGGAGGAGAGATGCTGGGTATACTGGGAGAAGGATGCTGAATATGGAGCTGCCAGGGAAGAGGAGAAGAGGAAGGCCAAAGAGGAGGTTTATGGAGGTGGTGAGGGAGGACATGCAGGTGGCTGGTGTGACAGAGGAAGCTGCAGAGGACAGGAAGAGATGGAAACGGATGATCTGCTGTGGCGACCCCTAATGGGAGCAGCCAATAGTAGCAGTAGATCCTGTAGTTAGTCCGTCGCCCCAGATGGGGGACAGTACAAGGGTAAAAGACTTTCATAAAAGGAGCCAAAATAAACACAGTTCATGTGGAAGGCTACTGAGCAGTCATATGTCGTTTCTGCCGTGGAACTAATGGACATGTAACACTGGCAACGAGGTAAAAGCAACGCTAAGAGATAACTTACCATATCATGAACTAGGTTAGCAATGCAAAGGCAACGTTAGCGCACACGAGTAGGCGGCGTAGCCAGTGAGAACGACACCAAGTGAAGCATCGGTGACAAATGATACTAATGATGTCCGTCTTTGGCAAAGTGGACACATTTGAACACCCTGGACAGGCCGCCAGGCCATCACAGGGCCCACACACACACACACACCTAGGGACAATTTAGTTCTGCCGAGTCACCTGACCTCCATGTCTTTGGACTGTGGGAGGAAACCCACGCAGACACGGGGAGAACATGCAAACTCCACACAGAGGACGACCCGGGACGACCCACCAAGGTTGGACTACCCCGGGACTCAAACCCAGGACCTTCTTGCTGTGAGGCGACGGCGCTAACCACTGCGCCACTCCCTGCATTCGACCCAGCTTCGGAAAACTGGACTACGTACGTGGACGGACTGGAATTTTATCTCGAGGCAAATGAGGTAACGGAAGGAAAGACAAAACGGGGCCATTCTTCTTTCTGCGTAGGGCAGCACACTGGGCAGGCTAACAGAGGATCTGGCTGAAACCTACAGAAGTCCTGTTTGTGGCCCTAGCTAAACGTCTAGGTGAGCGTTTCCATCACGAGCCAAATGAAATTGTGGAGGGACTTAAATTCCAGTCCTGTACAAGAGAAACGGGTGATGGTGTTTTACAATATGGTGAGAATAAAACTAGCCACACAGCGCGGCTTTGGTAATACATTAGAGAAGCGACTGTGAGATCGGTTCGTTTGGGGCATAGGCTGTGAACGGATGCAGCACCGCCTACTGGCAATCTCTGATTTGACATGGAAGTCCGCCCACGATAAAGCCGTAGCACTGGAAGCAGCGGATAAAGGTGCACAAACCCTGCAGCCTGTACCCCAAGTTAATCAGGAAGCAAGCCCAGGGTCAGTTACACATGCGTGACAGGGGCCAAAGCCAGCAACATGCTACCGCAGTGGGGCTCCCCACACAGCTGACAACTGCAGGTTTAAAGACTTAGGGTGCCATTAGTGTAAGAAAACGGGGTCATATCGCCCGTGTGTGTAGGCGGCGGATAAAGGACAAAGGCAGGCAGACTCGGCTGCTAGGCTCAAGGAAAGCTCATCTCATGTCAGAGTGTTCTCCATCGTTGGCTGTGGAGGAAGAGGAGGAACAAGCTTATTACCCCTTGGCGCTGAAAGAGAGACCACGTGGTCCCTGAGTGTCAACAGTGGAGCTGAACAATTGCCAAGTGTATTCTGAAGTGGACATGGGAGCATCTCGTAAAGTCATAGGTGAGGAGTGTTTTACCAGACAACAAGCCACAGTCCCAGGATTGGCGTTGCAGCCTACCGCAGTTGTGCTGAGGTCTGTCACAGGGGAGAAGGTTGACGCCCGATGCAAAACTAAGGTGAATGTGCACTATAAGGGCCAGACAGCACAGCTCAATGTGCTGGTAGTCTGCAGCCGAGCTCCGAATCTGCTGGGACGGGGCTACATGGGTGTTGCGACTTGACTGAAAAGAGCTTTTAAAGCAGACAGCGAGCTGCAACATGTTTTCTCCATGTTGTCTGCCTTTGGGACATTGACAGGGATGGAAGTGCATTTCCATATTGATCAGACTGTAAACCCTCGCTGTTGTAAGGCCAGACCCATGCCATCTGCCATGCAATCGAAGACTGAGGCGGAACTAGACTGACTGACTACAAGCAAAAAGGATCATCGAACCTGTGACACACTCAAACTGGGCTGCACCTAGCACACCTGAAATGAATCCAGACAATACAGTCAGAATTTGCGGAGACCATAAGCTGTCTGCAAACTTAGCCTCAAGACTGGAATATTCCAGAACCAAGAGCTCATGATCTTTAGTAAAAGCAGCACCTGGCCAACCAGAGCACTGGCATCAGGTGCAGAAGCGTGGGTAAGGGATTTTACAGGTCATAAGAAATGGCTACCCGGGGTGGTGATCACCAGCACAGGTCCTCTCTCCTAGAGTGGAGGTGGAAGGCCAGGTGCATAGACATCATGTGGACCACCTATTAGTAAGAAGAGAGTCGGACAGATGCCACCCGTTCAGTGAAGACCAGCGGCAAAACCCCAAGGCCGACTGGGACACCGATGGCTATAGAGCTGAGCAGTCAACTCAGCCACCACATACAGAGCCTGAGAACCAGGGACGATGACCCCAAGCCGTCGGGAGGGATGGTGGAAGTGAAGCTAAGCAGCCACCTCAGCTGCCAGATACCGAGCCTGCTGTTTGGGAGGAGGAAATAGGGTGCGAGGGCCCTCGCCGTTCCTGTAGGTCAAGGAAGCCCCCCCCCCCAAAACACTTGATTTATAGTCAGAGTGGCCAGAACTTGTTGGGGCACAATAATCCCTGCTGTGAACCCACCAGAGCTGGGGCAGTCTACCCCCACTCTGAGTTAGTTACTTTTATATTATTCTTCCAGTGAGTATGACGTTATTTGGTTAGAAACATATTTACTCATCGGTGGGTGTTCTTGGGAGTTTATTCACAGTAACGGTTATGCCCAACTAGAGGTGGAGGGATGTTACATCCTGTAGTTAGTCCCCCGCCCATTATGCGGGGACTGTAGAAGGGAGAAGCAAAGAAAAAGACCTCCGTCCATCCATTATCCAAACGGCTTATCCTGCTCTCAGGGTTGCGGGGATGCTGGAGCCTAACCCAGCAGTCATTGGGCGGCAGGCGGGGCGACACCCTGGACGGGCCGCCAGTCAGGGAAAAAGACATATATGTGAAAAAGAAACGGTTCACGTGGATGGTTACTCAGCAGTCATGTCATTTCTGCTGTGGAATTAATGGACAAGTAAGAGTAACACTGACTACTATTAACGTTAAAACTTAAACCACTGGCAATTTGAGGTTTTTCTGGTTTTAAAGGGGAACCCAAATTAAGCAACCGAGTTTTTAGCTAGATCCCATTTTAACATACACCTTTTGCCTCTGCAATCATAACTTGGAACAGACATATTTTAAACTATAACTGGTTCATCCAGCCTGTCACATCCAATATATCCCTCTCCAAAACAGTGACCCGTCTTGTCTTCACATAAAACTCGAGATAGCCCCGGGCCTCCTATCACCCCATTCCAGCCCCCGCGTCATGACGACTAACAAAGTCACGCTGCTGCAGACAGCTCGGCTTATAAGCAGTGAGGAAGATCAATTCAGTTTGCATGATCTAACAGAGACAGCCATCACATGACAATAAGAATTACACTACTGGAAGAGGCAGACGCGACCACCACACTGTTGTGCGCTCACAAATCCTTGGCATGTTGAGATGTGCCCCGAGGGCCAAATATTTCTGCGTAGAAATATGTTGTAGAGGCACAGCACTGGCACCTAGCCATACCGCTGTTTCACACCTACACTGGATTAAACACAGATCTGTTTCAAGATTAGCAGAGCAATTAATTCCACTGAGCAACGGGACACACTGAAAGGATACCCCCTCAGTGTGTTGCATGATAATTACTGCTCAGTAGATATGAACCACATGCATGCAAGACACCCCGTTACAGGAAAAACAGTTCAACTTTCAGTCTCCCTGTATGACTCGTGTTCTTTCAGTGAAGCTTGAATAACGGCTCAGGGATTACTTTTTCAATATATTAGGAAAGAAAGGGAGGCGTGCGCCACATCATCTTACCCTCACACGTGTCATCCCCCTCGGACATGAGCTCATCGTCGGAGCAGATGTTTAACACGTTCACCAGCATCTCCGTCACTGCAATCACGCAACACACAGAGGCCGTCACAAAACGCATGGTCGTGTGCACGGTCTCGTTTATGTGACACAATAACAAAAATGGGCAAACGCATAGAGACACGTGGAAATCAACTGCGCGGTGATCATTTGCTTACTGTGTGATGAAAATGTGTACATGTTCAATGGCAAACCTGGTGCATCTGAACATTATCCAGCATGCAAGATATTTCCCAACTTAGGGACCGACCACACGCAATCAAGGTTCTATTTGTTTTTCCACAGGAACACTATTCAGGTATGTGGGGGTTTTAGTGAATAATTTAGCCCGATGAGGAAGTCAACTGCCCCGTCTTCAACTCCAACAGAGCCTCATGGGACACACTTTATTGACGTCTTGATGAATGCTCAGTGATCCAGGTGAGACAGTCAAAGAGAGTTGAATCAGTTCACCTGGACACAACGTTTATTGACACAAACGTTTCATCGGGGGGCGTCCGGGTATTCCGCTGCCTACCAACACAGGGATCGGCAGTTCGAATCCCCGTGTTACCTCCGGCTTGGCCGGGCGTCCCTACAGACACAACTGGCCGTGTCTGCGGGTGGGAAGCCGGATGTGGGTATGTGTCCTGGTCGCTGCACTAGCGCCTCCTTGGGTCAGTTGGGGCACCTGTTTGGGGGGGAACTGGGGGGGAATAGCATGATCCTCCCACGCACTACATCCCCCTGGTGAAACTCCTCACTGTCAGGTGAAAAGAAGCGGCTGGTGACTCCACATGTATCGGAGGAGACATGTGGTAGTCTGCAGCCCCATCAGCTCGGCAGAGGGGGTGGAGCAGAGACTGGGACGGCTCAGAAGAGTGGGGTAATTGGCTGGGTACAACTGGGGGGATCCAAAAAAAAAAATACGTTTCATCACTCATCTAAGTGACCTCTTCAGTCTCACCTGACCTCAGGTACCCCCACCCTTATAAACAATACAGTGGCATAACGACCCAACCCGATGACCGGTTTCATATGCAAATAGGCGTGACCATTAACGAGAGTTTCAATGGCCATGTGTACTATCCACAGAGGTTTTGAGAAGGTTTGCAATCACAGCATTGTAAGACGACGATCCTAACTGGGCGTTTGTCGAAGTCAGGAAGACGCCCGAACAGTGCACCAGCCGATCCAAGAGAGGAGGACAACAGCTGCCTTAAGCGCAAACCGGTGGGGATTCCCTATGTGGTGGGAGTGTTGAGACGTGTATTTTCCAAACACGGCATCCCAGTTGCTTTCAAACTCCAAAACACGCTGTGCCAGAAGCTGGTCCACCCCATGGATCAGGTCCCCCGGCACAAACAGAGGGATATAGTGTACGCTGTTAAGTGCGCTGGCCAAGAGGAGGACGCAACACAGGAGCGCTAACACGTCAGGCCAGGACTCCACAGTCTACACCAGGGATGGGCAACATGGTCCAGAAAGGTCCGGTGTGGGTGCAGGTCTTTGTTCCAACCAAGGAGTTACACACCTGAGTCTACAAATCAAGGTCCTTAGCAAAGACTCTTGGTTGACTTATAGAATCAGGTGTGTAACTGCTTGGTTGGAACAAAGACCTGCACCCACACCAGACCTTTCTGGACCATGTGGCCTATCCCTGGCCTACACCATCTACAGACCAGTGGCCACTCTTTCAGGGATGAGGATGTGCACATCCTTGATAGGGAGGAGCACTGGTTTGAACGGGGAGTCAAAGAGGCCATCGTTGTGTAGAGGGAACAACCATCCCTGAACCGAGGGTGGGGGGGTGGGGGCTAAGAGTACATCTGTCACCATCTTACAATGCTGTGTTTGCAACTACTCCCCAACCCTCTGAGCCATCCCGGTCTCTGCTCCACCCCCTCTGCTGACCCGGGGAGGGCTGCAGACTACCACATGCCTCCTCCCATACATGTGGAGTCACCAGCCACTTCTTTTCACCTGACAGTGAGGAGTTTCACCAGGGGGACGTAGCGCGTGGGAGGATCACGCTATGTCCCCCCAGTTTCCCCTCCCTCCTGAACAGACATCCCCGACCGACCAGAGGAGGCGCTAGTGCAGCGGACCAGGACACATACCCCATCCGGCTTCCCACCCGCAGACGCAGCCAATTGTGTCTGTAGAGACGCCCGACCAAGCCGGACGTAACACGGGGATTCGAACCAGCGATCCCCGTGTTGGTAGGAAAACGTAGGTTTTGAGCCAAAGGAAAAAAAAAATTACTCGTCAACATTTGCCACGATACAAAGGCACACAAGCCGCAGAGAGAGCACTGCCGAACATTTTCCTTCTTACCTTTCTCTCCAACAAATGGCAAAGACCAGGTAAAGACATCCATGAAGTTGGGCAGCCAGTAGGGGTGAGGGGAACAGTTAAACTGTCGAATGTTCATCACATTATTCTCATACTTCAGTACTGCAGCTGAGGAGGAAAACACAAACACACACCCAGGTGTTTCATCAAACCTGTGCTAGTGCACCTCAGATCGGTTCTGGACAAGGATGCCCTCTCACACCACAGTAGTTGCTGTCCTACATCACACCATCACACAACCCTCTTACCTTTGTTATTGTACACATCCAGGTAGTTTGGAGCAGAGAAGATTGTAATTAAAGAGGGGAAGCCCGTGGTTTGACTTTTCCTGTACATTCGATACCTAAGACAGAGACAGAGACAGCGACACATGGCATGACATAAGGAACTCGAGGTGGCGTTCTACCTATAGCTCCAGTTTTGGGGGTAGATTTATAGATGGTACAAAACAAGGACCAGCACCACCGCCGGCTTTCCTACTCACCCTGCATCTTGGGCCTCGTGTGCTCGTATTACTGACAAGAGATTATTATTCATCAGAAAGTCACATACTGCAGGGTAACTGACAAAAAGAGAAATCAGGAGTCATTATTGGTGCAGGTCGGCTGTAGGTATTTTGAGTGGTGAGTGAGGACTGTGGAGCCGCAATGAATCGCAACAACGGGTAGAAAATCACCCCCACAAAACTACACATGACTGGCTACTGATAATTAGGGCTGGGACGATGCGGGATCACATTCCGAATCGTTCGAGAAGGTCTTCACGGTTCGTGTGTTATCAACACTAGAACGACTGGGATTTCACTCCTCCCTAGAACGACCATGGGCAGTCAAAATGACTGCCGGTTTTTAAACTCTATATCAGTGGTACTCACTATTTTCCTTAGGAGAGCCACTTATGAGTAAGACCGTTCCTCGAAGAGCCACAGAGATTGCAGATATAACTCAGGTGTTTGGAGGTCGCGACAACATTTGATATGACCTTACGTGCTAAACTTGCAAAACATTTCCCAAATACAAAGCTACACACATAGGCTACATGTCTACCCATGATGCCACGCTGTTACGTAGCCTACGCTCTTTGACGGATCTTCAGTATGCTGCCACCTGCTGGATAGTTAATTTCAATGTGCTAAAACAGGACACAAACGGGACCTATAGAAGTAAGTTATAGCTGTGTTCTTATTGTTATCAGTGGATCTACGTATATGAGGCGCAAAACAAAGCCGCGTGAAGATACTAACGCATTACATGTGCTAGTATGTCTGTTAGGAAACGACTGACACCAAAATTAACATTTGAACAACTTTAATACCGTAGCCAATTCAGGGGGGAGCCGGGAACCGCCGCGGCCGGGACGCGAACCCGGGTCTCCCGCACCACGGGCAACTACGCTAACCAGTCGACTAAAGACTCCAACCCGTTAGCCAACGGGCTAGTGAGTCTACGCATGATTGTTACACTACTATTTTTCAAACAATTTAAAATGGCCGCCGTCCAACGCCTGTAAACCCTGCGACGCCTCGGTGGTCGTCACGGTGCGTCTGAAACAGCGGCTGTACCCAGACGTGTTGGAGACAATACCCAAAGAACAAAACGGAAAACACATATGGCTGACCTAACAAACCTAACAAGGCCTATAAAATGTGACATGTAAAAAAGAACCGAACGTTGTGAAGGAAATGACGCAAACAACACACCTCATAAATACCGACGTGACGCACACCATGACGCGCAAATTACACACGGTCATTTTAACTGCTCATGGTCGATTCAGGCAGATCTTATCAGAGCTTTTTTTTTGTGCATTCATTCATCTCATCATCAGCCGCTTCTCCGGGGTCGGGGTCACGGTGGCAGCAAGCTAAGTAGGGCACTCCGGACGTCCCTCTCCCCAGCAACGCCCTCCAGCTCCTCCTGGGGGAGCCTAAGGTGTTCCCAGGCCAGATTGGACATGTAGTCCCTCCAGCGAGTTCTGGGTCTACCCCGGGGTCTCCTCCCAGTTGGACGTGCCTGGAAAACCTCCAAAGGAAAGCACCCAGGAGGCATCCTGATCAGATGCCCGAACCACCTCAACTGGCTCCTTTCGCCGCGAAGGAGCAGCGGCTCTACTCCGAGCTCCCTCCGGATGTCCGAGCTCCTCACCCTATCTCTAAGGCTGAGCCCAGACACCCTATGGGGTTTTTGTGTAATTGATCTAAAACCCATTTTAATGCAAATATATGCAGTTTTAGGAGCATTCAGGGAGTGGCAGGTCTGTACCCCCCCCCCCACAAGGTTGTTAAACTTTGAAAATCCAAAATGGTCAAAATGACCACGGTCATTGGTCGTTCTAGTAGCTTTTAAAGTCTTAAAGTAAAGGAATTGTGTTACACATCACGAAAAGATGGCACAAAACGTTGTTAGAACTTTCGCACTTGCCTTACGTTTGAATATGTGCCTGGGTAAAGCCAAAATGTTGGGCCTGATTCTAAAATAAATGAAAAACAGAACCGCAGCGGTGTTTTGTCTCTTGCTCACCAAGGCGTCCGCTGGATTGTACCGAATCCAAAGCCCTGAATCGTGAGACGCATCGAATCATGAGATCTGTGAATCGTCCCACCCCTAACTAACAGTAACTAATAAATTGACTAGAACTGTGAATATTATCATTTCTAGTCGTTCCTGAATGGATAATTCATACGTCATGTCACTAAAACAAACAGGGCTACTTGTCTGAAATAAGGCAGCATTGACATTGCAAAATTCAGCTATTGAGACTGCTCAGAGAATGCATTTTATAGTCTAACCACTATACAGAATAAGTATCCCTATTATTTGCTATATCAACCATCCAGCCAGCCAACCATTATCTAACCCGCTTATCCCAGTTGAGGTCATGGGGATACTGGAGCCTATCCCAGCAGTCATTGGGCAGCAGGCGGGGAGACACCCTGGACAGGCCGCCAGGCCATCACAGGGCACACACACACACACACACACACACACACACACACACACACACACACACACACACACACACACACACATTCACACCTGGGGGCAATTTAGTACGGCCAGTTCACCTGACCTGCATGTCTTTGGACTGTAGGAGGAAACCCACGCAGACACGGGGAGAACATGCAAACTCCACACAGAGGACGACCCAGGATGACCCCCAAGGTTGGACTACCCCGGGGCTCGAACCCGGGACCTTCTTGCTGTGAGGCGACCGTGCTAACCACTGTGCCACCGTGCCACCCCTATATCAACCAATTACTGTTTTTTTTTTTTTAAATAAAAGCTGTGTGCCCCTAATAAGCAAGCAAAACCAAGATACTGCCTAGTGCCGCGGCTTTAAAGGGGTTTGATTTTTCTGAACAAATATGTACCTGTAAAAATAGGAGCAACCTCTGACACTATTATGGCAGAAGTGTTCTGCAGTCTTTTCTGAACCATAGTCCTCTCCTGGGTCTGACCACAGCAGGTCACACATGGGCCCAAACGCCGGCGGTTCCTTGAAACGGTCCAGCTGCACACAAGCACATCAGCATGTAATCCAACTGAACCGAGGGTAACCTAAATCTAAACTGAAATACTGCTACAACAGAGCTGAACCTATATCAAATCCAGGTCCTGGACAGTGAAGAGATGTTGTTTTAGGCTAAACCCGAAACTAGAGCTAGACGAGGGTGAAAAGCTAGACCATAACCTTGCGTATGTCATCCAGGCAAGTGATTTCGGGGCTCAGACCTCCATGCACACAGAGGAACTGCTGGTTGAGGAGCGCCGCCAGAGGCAAGCAGTCAAATGCTTCCATACAAGCATCATACACACGCTCCGAGTACTTAATTTTACCTACAGGATAAAGACACAGACACATACACAATGGAAATTTAGCTAGCTGGCGACAGTAAATGTGATCTAAATACAGTGCATCCAGAAAGTATTCACACCCCTTCACTTTCCCCACATTTTGTTATGTTACAGGCTTATTCCAACATGGATTAAATTCCTTTTTTTCTCATCATTCAACACACAATACCCCATGATGACAAAGTGAAAAAGGTTTTGTAGACATTTTTGCAAATTTATTAAAAATAAAAAACTGAAATATTGCATGTACATAAGTATTCACACCCTTTGCTATGACACTCAACATTGAGCTCAGGTTCATCCTGTTTCCACTGATCATCCTTGAGATGTTTCTACATCTTGATTGAAGTCCACCTCTAGTAAATTCAATTGATTGGACATGATTTGGAAAGGCACACACCTGTCTATATAAGGTCCCACTGTTGACAGTGCATGTCAGAGCAGAAACCAAGCCATGAGGTCAAAGGAATTGTCTGTGGACCTCCGAGACAGGATTGTATCGAGGCACAGATCTGGGGAAGGGTACAAAAAAATCTCTACAGCTTTGAAGGTCCCGAAGAGCCCAGTGGTCTCCATCATTTGTAAATGGAAGAAGTTTGGATCCACCAGGACTCTTCCTGGAGCTGGTCGCCCAGCCAAACTGAGCAATCGGGGGGGAAGGGCCTTGGTCAGGGAGGTGACCAAGAACCCGATGGTCACTCTGACAGAGCTCCAGCGTTCCTCTGTGGAGATGGGAGAACCTTCCAGAAGGACAACCATCTCTGCAGCACTCCACCAATCAGGCCTTTATGGTAGGGTGACCAGACGGAAGCCTCTGCTCAGTAAAAGGCACATGACAGCCCGCTTGGAGTTTGCCAGAACGCACCTAAAGGACTCTCAGACCATGAGAAACAAGATTCTCTGGTCTGATGAAACCAAGATTGAACTCTTTGGCCTGAATGCCAAACGTCCCGTCTGGAGGAAACCAGGCACCTTTCATCACCTTGCTAATACCATCCCTACAGTGAAGCATGGTGGTGGTAGCATCATGCTGTGGGGATGTTCTTCAGCAGCAGGAACTGGGAGACTAGTCAGGATCGAGGTAAAGATGAATGGAGCAAAGTACAGAGAGATCCTTGATGAAAACCTGCTCCAGAGCGCTCAGGACCTCAGACTGGGGCGAAGGTTTACCTTTCAACACAACGACCCTAAGCACACAGCCACGACAACGAAGGAGTGGCTTCGGGACAAGTCTGTGAATGTCCTTGGGTGGCCCAGCCAGAGCCCAGACTTGAACCCCATTGAACGTCTCTGGAAAGACCTGAAAATAGCTGTGCAGCGACGCTCCCCATCTAACCTTACAGAGCTCGAGAGGATCTGCAGAGAAGAATGGGGGAAATACCCCAAATATAGGTGTGCCAAGCTTGTAGCTTCATACCCAAGAAGACTTGAGGCTGTAATCGCTGCTGCCAAGGGTGCCTCAACCAAGTACTGAGTAAAGTGTGTGAATACTTATGTACATGCAATATTTCAGTTTTTTATTTTTAATAAATTTGCAAAAATGTCTACAAAACCTTTTTTGCTTTGTCATTATGGGGTATTGTGTGTAGATTGATGAGGAAAAAAGGAATTTAATCCATTTTGGAATAAGGCTGTAACATAACACAATGTGGGGAAAGTGAAGGGGTGTGGATACTTTCCGGATGCACTGTATATTCTACTGCGCGTACAATTCCTGAATATAAGTATTTCGTATTATTAGAAAACACTCTGTCAGATGGTAAGGCCTTAAAAAGAGAAACTCTGCACATATAAAAGTGATGAGAGACCCGGCCGGAATAACTTACACTCCTGTTTGAAGGTGAAGTATTCTGTAAGATGCCGGCATTCGTGATTGCCTCTGAGGAGAAACAGTGTGGTGGGGTGGTTGATCTTCAGAGTCCACAGGTACAATACACACTGCAGTCAGATATTCCAGCAAGTAAGATATAAAACGGGAGGTTATCTGTGTCCTATGGTATTACATTAGGTGAAAACACTTGATGGAATTCATTCTACAATTCTTGCTTTACCACCTTGCCAGTTCATGAAAAAATCCACCCCATGCTTTCATGGTCCTACAGTACGGCAAATTCTGAACCACCAGAGGACAGTTCTATGTGTCATCCATGTTTTTTTTTTACCCCACTCTTCCGAGCCGTCCCGGTCGCCGCTGCACCCCCTCTGCCGATCCGGGGGGAGGGGGGGGGCTGCAGACTACCACATGTCTCCTCCAACACATGTGGAGTCACCAGCCGCTTCTTCTCAACTGACAGTGAGGAGTTTCGCCAGGCGGATGTAGCGCGTGGCAGGATCACGCCCCCCCCCCCCCCCCCCCGAACAGGCGCCCCGACTGACCAGAGGAGGCGCAAGTGCAGCCACCAGGACACATACCCCCATCCGGCTTCCCACCGGCAGGCACCCAATCGTGCCTGTAGGGACGTCCGACCAAGCCGGAGGTGACACGGGGATTTGAACCGAAGATCCCCGTGTTGGTAGGCAACAGAGTAGACCGCCATGCCACCGAGATGCCCTGTGTCATCCATGTTTTTGGAGTGTATATTGAACAACAAGCATCAAAACTGGATAATGTGTTTGCAAGTGGAACATTGATGGCTGTAAATAAAGCAAACCAGGAGCGAGCTACAAAAATATTACGCAAGCTACAGCTAAACTGAGTTTGACTTACCTCCGGCCCACAGCTTGGCTGATTCAGCACTTTCTACAAATTGTTTAAAAAGTGGAATACAGAGCCTTGAGGCCATGCATCATACGTAACTACATGTGTGCATACACAAGTGCCTCTTTTAAAGGTGGGTTGGAAGTAAGGGCAGTTAAAAGGGAGAGAGAGCTGTGTATGTAAATGTGCCTCGCATTTCCCACTAATGACCCAACACCACTCAGCTCAAGACCAGGAACTGGGCCACAACTCAGTTGAAATGGCAAGTATAGAAGCACACACGCATGAAACCAAAACACACTTACCTCAATGCTAAAATACCCTCGATCTACATAGTCTCCAAGGAACAAGTAACGGGTGCTGCTAGGGGATCCGCCCACCTCAAACAGCTTCATCAGGTCAAAGAACTGTCCGTGGACATCGCCACACACTCGAGACACATGCACACAAAGGAAACTGTTAGATTATTTTCTCTTAGAATTTGGTCCTGTGAGCACAAACCAAATAATTGCTCTGCAACAAATAAGAATGGGCAACTGAGGAAGACAACGGGTACCAAAGCAGAAATAGACTGATTAGATATGAAAGTGAAAGACTAAATCAGCACAGGCGAGCCAGATAAACAGAACGCTTTATCTGAGAAAGGGCGAGTTCATCAGTGAGCTTGTCCGGTTTTCAAGAAATTCTTACTTTAGAAATCATCTTGTTTAATGATAGAGTTCCCTTGAAGGGCCCTCATTTAAACTATCTGTGACCCCGTGAGATCAGATGTCAGAGGTAAAGCTTACCGGTGATAGGGGCCTCCACCTCTAGCATACATTTCTCCTGACGAAGGATACTGGCCCCTTCATTGATGATGCGTAGAGCAGTCTCTTCCTCCAGTCGGCCCTCCTTTACAAGATGGCCCTTCAGCACCTCCACACTGGGCCTCCCATCTACATACAGGTCTCTGACCGATAAACGTGTACCAGGAGGATATGGCACCGCTACACACACACATACACATACACACACACACACAAACAGAAAAGGGAAAGAGATTAAACAAATGAGCTACTCACAGCTACAAACCTGATTAACATAGTATATATATATACATATACCCGCCCAGCAACTGTTGGTCCATTTTGAAGACATTGTGGAGTCTTATATTCATTCTTCAATACTTAAGATATGGTTTAAAAATTGGACAATTCATCATCATCACATCGTCAGCCACTTGTCCGGGGTCGGGTCACGGTGGCAGCAAGCTAAGTAGGGCACTTCAGACGTCCCTCTCCCCAGCAACACCCTCCAGCTCCTCCAGGGGTACCCCAAAGCATTCCCAGGCCAGATTGGACATGTATTCCCTCCAGCGAGTACTGGGTCTACCGTGGGGTCTCCTCCCAGTTGGACGTGCCCAGTAAACCTCCAAAGGAAGGCACCCAGGAGGCATCCTAATCAGATGCCCGAACCACCTCAACTGGCTCTTTTCGACGCGAAGGAGCAGAGGCTCTAATCCAAGCTCCCTCCGGACGTCCGAGCTCCTCACCCTATCTCTAAGGCTGAGCCCAGACACCCTACAGGGGAAACTCATTTCAGCCACTTGTATCCGCGATCTCGCCCTTTCGGTAAGTACCCAAAGCTCATGACCATAGGTGAGGGTTGGAACGAAGATTGACTGGTAAATTGAGAGCTTTGCCTTTCGGCTCAGCTCCCTCTTCACCACAACGGTCCAGTACAACGTCCGCATTACTGCCGATGCTGCACCAATCCGCCTGTCAATCTCCCGCTCCATCCTACCTTCACTCATGAACATGACCAAACTGGACAATTATCATTCCCAATTATGTAACAAAACTATAATGTGTCAAAGACTGATTGCCAAGTCCCCAAGATCAGGTTTATACTAGGTTGTACTTTACACTAGGGATGTTATGGTAATTTTTTTATCACCATATTAATAGACTAATCCTGACTCTATACCAGCAGTGTCATGTTAGAGTTCACACGTCAACTTTCCAATCTACTAAAGCAGCAGCACACATGCACATTGCTGCATCGGCTGTGGACATATTCCTCGCTGATATCTTGCTTGGTAATTTTTGGAGTTGCTTTTCCCGTTTGAATTGGAAAAACTCTAACCATCATTGCTTCCCTTGCTTAATCAGTGGTGTTCAGATCAAAAAATATTGTTTTTTTCATAAACCTGAAGGCCAGTTACAAAATGCCAAAGAGGCAGTGCAATGACAGTGACCAGACTGGGGGGGGGGGGGGTTATAGAAGTCCTTATCAAACACCTCTACCCATTTCTGTCTGAATCGTACATAACAAAAGCTAGCCTGGTTAAAAGTGATTAGCCATGTTGAGAACCCTATAGTCTGGGTAAGTAAATGATAAGCTATAACATTGACAGAAGTAGAAAAGTCAATATAAGGTACACATTTTCTCAAAGAAGACATGTTCTAGTGACAGCAGTTTGTAAAGATGGATGGCAAAGCAAAAAAAGCTAACAACAACTAGTCTACATGAGCTACTATAGTGCGACATACCAAATCTCTGTGGTGAAATTTATCTGACAGTACTATTCACATATCATGGGTTTATTCCTAGAAAGTCTGCAATTCGCAGATCAGCAATCAGGAACAATTTCTTGTCATTTCTCTCATGTACTTGTGTATACAAAAGAAACAAAATTCTGTTCCCCCCAGCCCACGGCAGTGCGACACAAAAGACAAAAACACACATCCAAAATTCCCAAAACCTACGCCCCCAAAGACACACAAAAACAGAGAGAGCAAAGCAAAAAAAACAACAACAAAAACAAAAACTTAAGAACAAAGTCCACTCAGTGCAACACAGTTCAAAAATTCCACTGTCCAGCGAACGAACTCCAGCCTGGGTGACTGTTGGTCTGCATGGGCTAAGAGTTAGCTTAGCCTATTAGCGTCCTGTCAGACCGCCCTTGGTGTTAGCGTCCTGTCAGACCGCCCTTGGTGTTAGCGTCCTGTCAGACTGCCCTTGGTGTCTCCTGGGCACAGCTCCAGCAGGGCCATGGTCCCTGGGCCCACCGGTCGCAGCAGACCTGGCTCCCCCAGCCGATCCAACACCAGCTCTCCCAGCCAGACACCTTTGACACACCTCCCCGCACCCCACACAACGACACCAAAAACACAGTCAACGTTAGGTGAGGCTGCCGCCAGACCACCCTCTGTGTTATCGGAACTGTCGGTCCGCATGCGCTAGCAATGAAATTAGCTTAGCCTGCCCCGCTTCCACATCCCGTTAGACCGCCCCTGGTGTTATCCCCTCGAGCGCAGCTCCGGTCAGGGCCGCAGTCCCTGGGCCCACAGGACGCAGCAGACCAAGTTCTTCCAGCCAATCCTGCGCCATGAAACAAAGACAAAACAAACCTAGAGGCAGACGTGGACAAAGACACCACACGGACGGCACTGGGTGAGGCCGCCACAAACGCAAGTTCGCGCTGCAATCTCCCCACACCAGTGCTGGGTGAGGCCGCTGCAAACGTGACTTTGCGCCGCCATCTTCCCAAACCGGAAGCAGAAGACTTGACCACTAATAGAGATTGGATGGATGACAACTAAAATAGCATAGCAAACTTGCTTTCAACTGCTCAAAGAGCGGTTGCCACTCTATTCGAGTTGATGTTTTTCATTGTTCTTGTAAAAAGGAGGACTTGGATCATAGAACTACAGCCATTTCTCAACTTCGTAAAGTGCTCGAACATCATTGTGTTTACATGCATAAGTGTGTCAATGAAAACAACCCAGAGTTGACACACCACTGGGAGTGACACCATTGATGCCACTCCACTACCTGCTAGTGTCTTTTTTTAAATCAGAGAGATCTACCTACAGTCACGTGGATTAGTCCCATCGATCAATTTGGATTTAATTTTAACCATGCCATAGCAACCAAGTTGTGTTAGAGTACAGAGGACCTGCATACAGTGAAATAGTAGTAACAAGAGTAACAAATAACAATAAAGATTTTAAAGTAAATGTTTCTTGAGTATGCCAGTCAATTTGTACTTACGCCTAATCAATTTCAATTTGAAACTATATTTATCATTACGACTGTTGACAGAAATCCTAATACTGACAAATGATACAGCTGTTAGTTACCGGTCACGGCTGTACCTTGCCCTTTCAAACAACCAACTATAACTTTACCAAGCTTGCAATCTCACCCGATATTACAAGGTAGCACACTATCCACACAGTTCCATGATTCTCTCCCATTTTCACACACAGACCAGCTATTTTGGAATACACTTGTATGTGTCCTATAAAGTCTTTTCTGTCCCAGTGATCTACTTAGCGTAAAACTCAGAAACCAAACCAGGTCACACAGATTCAGATCATGCCACAGTCCTTGAACTGGTTCATGCAATACTCTGTTCAATCAGAAACTGAGGTATTTTACAGAAGATTCTAGCCATCTACCAAGACAACTGTGATCCTGCAGCAAAAATTCTCCACTGAAACATCTGAGAATCAACACCTCCTAAGAAATCCCAGTCTATCAATGTGGTGCAACAACCTACTCTAGAGTGAGGCTGGGTAAGACCTGGGTTTTCGATTGTAAATGTAAGTGAGGACTGTGTAGTTTAATTTTGTTAATAATGAGTGTGAGGGAGCTGCACAAATCTCCTCGCCAATCAGGTGAAAAGGACTCCATTTCCACTGCACTGTAAGATTTGACCCAAGTCCACTGCTTTTAATCTCAAACCCAAATTTGACATCAGAATTCCCCATTTCATATTTAAGTTCTCATATTCTTTTTTTGCCCCCCCCACCCCTTTTCTCCCCAGTTGTATCTGGCCAGTTACCCCACTCTTACGAGCCATCCCAGCTGCTGCTCCACCCCCTCTGCCGAGCCGCACAGGGCTGCAGACCACCACACGTCTCCTCCGATACATGTGGAGTCGCCAGCCGCTTCTTTTCACCTGACAGTGAGGAGTTTCGCCAACCTCATGTTGGAGGCAACACGAGGTTTCGAACCGGGAGCCCCGTGTCGGTAGGCACGAGTATGTGTGAAAGTACTGCAGGCTTTCTTTCAAAGCCACATGTCTTGCATGTAAAGTGCAGAAATAGCAAGGCTGATATAACCTGGCCAGCGAGTTGAATCACACGGAAGTGGAAACTTGCATGATCAGCCAAGCTAGGAAAAAATTCAAAATTCACACTTATTGCAAGACAGATATTTTTAACAGCCTATCAGGGTCGGGGTCTGTTATTTGTGGACCAGCACACAACAACGAAGGCCAGATATCAGCCCTAATGAGCCTTACGACATGGCTGCCATGGGTGGTGGATCACTACAGATCCACCACCCATTTTTTACAGCCGGTGCCGGTGGCGTCTGGACACTGCTTGGCATCCTCCTCATCATATTCTTCATCCACCCATCCGTTATCCAAACCTCTTACCCTGCTCTCAGGGTGGCGGGGATCATAGTCTTCATATATCTTCTAATTCCATTATAGTTTTGTTATCCTCTTTCCATGTTGTATTGCGTAAATTGTGTAAACACAACATCCGTTGCATGTTGTGCATCTTGGGAGAGAGGCACCTCCTCTGTTGCTCTCCCTGAGCTTCCTTCCTATGTTTTCTCCCTGTTAAAGGGTTTTGTTTTAGGGAGTTGTCATCCCACGCGAGGGTCTAAGGACAGGACGTTGTGTTGCTGTAAAGCCCACTGAGGCACATTTGTGACATTGGCCTACAAAAATAAAATTGACTTGACTACCCAACGAAATGAGTGATTCAGCAGGGTGCCTGAACACTTGTGCAAGGCACTGTATGCATGTCACATTCTCATTAGGAGCTGAGACCCCCCCCCCCCAAAAAAAGACCTGATCCTATAGAATGGCCTCTGCATGCACACATACACCATCAGTAATCACAATTCATATTGATATTTGTGTACTGCTGAGGCCTAATTTGTAATTCTGTGCCGGTTAAGACGGGCTGCCGGGTAAGCAGCTTGGTCCGATCTGTTTTTCGTTGTGTGTGATCGCCTTTCAAGTGGAAGTACAGCCGGGAATTTCTCAAACTAAATCGAAACATCAGCAGATTTATCACCACCACCACCACCTGTGACAAAACACCTTGCCCCGTATCAACAAATTCTCAATACATATTTATACTTGACAGAATATCTACTCCTAAAATACAGATGGCTGAGTTCAATGTTGACTCGCATCCCGAGCGTCCCATCAGCTTCCCTTTTAACATTATTCCAAAATTCCAGAACATTTGGTGGGCATGCCCAGAAAGCATGGAAACATGTAGATTTGCCAGGATTACATTTTGGCCAGATAATAGGTCAGCCAGGATCGTACTTGGATCTTATAAACCAAGCAACATGCAGTTTATGAATGATCTTAAACGGCATTTCACGAGACATATTTGAGCGACTTATCTTTGTTTGGCATTTAATGAAATGATTTTTACGTGCAGAGACGGATTTGACGAGCAATTTTTCAGGAAAACCGATCTCAACCCTCCGTCTGTTGAGGGGAACCGAATGAACGTAACTCCTCACTGGTGTTCCACTCCCGTACTCTGTCGTCAACTGAGGGAATGATTTCATTACCAATCCATCAAACGGATCCTTCATATTAATTACCCCTGCTTCCCGCCATCTTGTCAATCCAATGTCTACGCAAGAGGGAGGCTGGATTTCTAAATAGCTTGTATGCTGTGTTGCCTTGTGCACCTGGTGGCATAATACCAGGTCTTGAAAAAATTATGCAAGGAATGTATTTCCCCATGTTATGATAACATCCACCATTTAGAAACGCACTGTGAAGAATGTCTAACTGGGAGTGTGTCATATTGCTCACCCCTGGGATGGAAGACAAACCGAATCATCAACAGCCATCTTGAAACTTCATACAGATTGGTATTCCTCGTGCTCACATTGTCTCACAGAAAGGAGACAACACGAGGAAGGCGGTTCGAACCCCCGCGTTGCCACCAGCTTGGTCGGGCTTCCCGACAGACAAAATTGGCCGTGTCTGCGGTTGGGAAGCTGGTTGGTCGGGGCGCCTGTTCGAGGGGAGGGGGGGACTAGGGGGAATGGCGTGATCGTCCCATGTGCTACGTCACCCTGGCGAAACCTCCTCGCTGTCAGGTGAAAAGAAGCGGCTGGCGACTCC